>NC_057796.1:253985911-254044769 GCF_018294505.1 Triticum aestivum
CGGCTAGGGTCCGGCATCGGGCTGCTGGCTACTGCGTTGGGTCCTCTTCGTCACGGGCGTGCGACGGTGGTGCGGCCGGCCGGTGGCGGTCAGGCGACCTGGTGGTGGTGGCCGGCGGTGCGCGTGGTGGTGGTGCTTTCACTTGGCGGCTCTCTCTGCGGGGAGGCAGGGGAGCGGCTTGGACAGGGGAGGCGGCACCGACGGCGTGCCGGCTGCAGCGCAAAGGCGGGAACTTTACGGGCCTCGGAGATCCCGGCCGGGCCTGGTATGTTCCTGCTATTGCGTCTGGTCAGCTACCGTCTTCGATGGTGGAGGTGGGGCCCTCCCGCGTGCCGACGGTGCTGCTGCCCGAGTCCTGGCTCCTTTTCTTCATTGTGCAGGCCATGCTTCACGGTGCCGTGGTGAGACAGCGTGGGAAGCTTCGCGACTGGGTTGGCGTAGTGTGGGGGTCTGTTTGGTGGCGAGCTCTGGAGTGCCTGAGGTGGAGGTTGGGATCGGGAGAAATCCCTGTTGGCTTGTCCGATACCGACGCGCTGGCGCATGTGGATGCCGCCGGACCTTCCTGGAGGGCGTCAGGGCTACCCTTCCTCTCTCCTCACCGCATACCGGGGGAACCCTTGGCAGCAGCGTCGTCATCGTAGCGTCCCTTCTTGGAGATGTTGATTGGTACCGGTGCTTCGGAGGCTCGAAACTTGGTGGGCGATCTCCGGTGGGTGCAGCGGCCACGAGGCTTCTTCGTTTTTTGTCGATCCGCCGTTGTCGGCATTTGTTTCTCTTGTATTTTCTCTTTCATATCTTTTGCTTCCGCCCTAGCACTTACCGTTGGATGTCTCGGTTGGTTGCTTTGTATACAAAGCGGGGGAAACCCTTTTTCGGTAACTACTCCACACCACTCGCCTCCTTCTCGGCCGCCAAACGCTTCAACATCTGGACATGAACGACGCGCACAATCATCACTGCATCGTCATCCAAGTTGTTCATTCTCATGGTCAACACTTTAGTATCCTCTTAAGCGGCAGCGTGCTCAATCCTTCTCTTTTCCAGCTTGGTCTTCTTCCTTTCGAGGTTGATCTTCTTCTCGGCCCCCGCCATAAAGACGTTAAATCTCTCCACCTTTTTTTCCTCCTTCACGTCGGAGCGGTTAACACATGTCTCCTTCTTCGCCAAAATGCCCTCGAACCTCTCTGTCATCTTGTCACCGTCCCTTCTCGCTTCTCCTTCTCCTCCTCCCACTTCTTTCCCCGGAACGCCTTTCTAATCTTCTTGGGCGGCTTTTTTGTCGGGTCGGTAGGATCACCCATTTCTTCAAGGGATTTATAGCCGAAGAAGAGGACGAAGTAGTGTTGTGTTTGCCTAGCTAGGTGAAGATTATGAGGTTTAGTTCAGGAGTTCCTTCTTTGGATGCGCTTCTCATCTTAATATGATAGATGTAATTATAGTATAGTGCTTAGCCGCTTGCCGCAACCACACCACTTTACCTCTTCCAGACCTATAAGTATTGTTAGTTCTAGTACCATTGGTAACGATACTTGCTAACTACCAAAAGTACTCATCCTTGCCACAATAACAACAACTACAGATGCAACTTACATGTATGGTGATGGACGACGTTAGCTTGGTTGCCCTTCGGACAACGGTATGGGCAGGATTTTGGATGCCATTTGCTTTACCCCGTGCCTTCTTAAGGCAATTTGTATTCTCACTTATTCGCTTTCGTTGTCTAAGTTGGATTTTGGTCGTAAGACCTTGGTTGTATGGGACATTGTATATGTATTATGGTTTTTGTAAGCAAAACCTTTTGTAATCTCTATCGTGATATCAACTCTTCCATATGGCGGGCATGCTTCGGTATGTTCACCCTGTGAAGCTTTAGTGACCTTGGGATTGTTTTCTATGCGGAGCTTACTAGATCTTCATAGCATCGGTCCCGAGGTGCTACAGGTAAGCCCCTAGGTGCGGCTGTTAGGGAATGTAGTAATTTTAAATAAAAAAATCTACGCACACGCAAGATCATGGTGATGCATAGCAACGAGAGGGGAGAGTGTTGTCCACGTACCCTCATAGACCGAAAGCGGAAGCGTTATGACAACGCGGTTGATGTAGTCGTACGTCTTCACGATTCGATCGATCCTAGTACCGAAAGTACGTCACCTCCGCGATCTACACACGTTCAGCTCGGTGACGTCCCACGAACTCTAGATCCAACTGAGTGTCGAGGGAGAGTTTCGTCAGCACGACGGCGTGATGACGATGATGATGAAGCTACCGGCGCAGGGCTTCGCCTAAGCACTGCAATGATATGACCGAGGTGGATTATGGTGGAGGGGGGCACCACACACGGCTAAGAGATCAATGATCAACTTGTGTGTTCTAGGGGTGCCCCCTCCCCCGTATATAATGGAGTGGAGGAGGGGGAGAGGGTCGGCCTCCTATGCGCGCCCAAGGGGGGAGTCCTACTCCCGGTGGGAGTAGGATTCTCCCTTCCCTAGTTGGAGTAGGAGAGGGAAGGAAGGGGGAGAAGAAGAGAAGGAAAGGGGGGCCGGCCCTACCTCCCAATTCGGATTGGGCTTGGGGGGGCCCACGTTGGCCGCCTCCTCCTCCTTTCCACTATGGCCCATTAAGGCCCATTGACTCCCCGGGGGGTTTCGGTAACCCCCCATACTCCGGTATATGCCCAAACTCTCTCGAAACCTTTCCGATGTTCAAACATAGTCATCTAATATATCGATCTTTATGTCTCGACCATTTCGAGACTCCTCGTCATGTCCGTGATCATATCCGGGACTCTGAACTACCTTCGGTACATCAAAACACATAAACTCATAATACCGATCGTCACCGAACGTTAAGCGTGCGGACCCTACGGGTTCGAGAACTGTGTAGACATGACCGAGACACGTCTCCGGTCAATAACCAATAGCGGAACCTGTATGCTCATATTGGCTCCCACATATTCTACGAAGATCTTTATCGGTAAAACCGCATAACAACATACGTTGTTCCTTTTGTCATGGTATGTTACTTGCCCGAGATTCAATCGTTGGTATCTCAATACCTAGTTCAATATCCTTACCGGCAAGTCTCTTTACTCATTCTGTAATGTATCATCCTGCAACTAACTCATTAGTCACATTGCTTGCAAGGCTTATAGTGATGTGCATTACCGAGAGGGCCCAGAGATACCTCTCCGACAATCGGAGTGACAAATCCTAATCTCGATTTATGTCAACTCAACAAGTACCATCGGAGACACCTGTAGAGCACCTTTATAATCACCCAGTTACGTTGTGACGTTTGGTAGCACACAAAGTGTTCCTCCGGTATTCGGGAGTTGCATAATCTCATAGTCATAGGAACATGTATAAGTCATGAAGAAAGCAATAGCAATATATTAAACGATCAAGTGCTAAGATAACGGAATCGGTCAAGTCAATCACATCATTCTCTAATGATGTGATCCCGTTAATCAAATGACAACTTATGTCTATGGCTAGGAAACTTAACCATCTTTGATTCAACGAGCTAGTCAAGTAGAGGCATACTAGTGACACTCTGTTTGTCTATGTATTCACACATGTACTAAGTTTCCGGTTAATTCAATTCTAGCATGAATAATAAACATTTATCATGATGTAAGGAAATATAAATAACAACTTTATTATTGCCTCTAGGGCATATTTCCTTCAGTCTCCCACTTGCACTAGAGTCAATAATCTAGATTACAGAGTAATGATTCTAACACCCATGGAGTCTTGGTGCTGATCATGTTTTGCTCGTGAGAGAGGCTTAGTCAATGGGTTTGCAACATTCAGATCCGTATGTAATTTGCAAATCTCTATGTCTCCCTCCTTGACTTGATCACGGATGGAATTGAAGCGTCTCTTGACGTGCTTGGTTCTGTTGTGAAATCTGGATTCCTTTGCCAAGGCAATTGCACCAGTATTGTCACAAAATATTTTCATTGGACCAGATGCACTAGGTATGACACCTAGATCGGATATGAACTCCTTCATTTGCTGCTTCCGAAGCAGCTATGTACTCCACTTCACACGTGGATCCTGCCACGATGCTTTGCTTAGAATTGCACCAACTGACACTCCACCGTTCAATATAAATACGTATCCGGTTTGTGACTTAGAGTCATCCGGATCGGTGTCAAAGCTTGGATCGACGTAACCATTTACGACGAGCTCTTTGTCACCTCCATAAACGAGAAACATATCCTTAGTCCTTTTTAGGTATTTCAGGATGTTCGTGACCGCTGTCCAGTGATCCAATCCTGGATTACTTTGGTACCTCCCTGCTAAACTAATAGCAAGGCACACATCAGGTCTGGTACACAGCATTGCATAGATGATAGAACCTATGGCCGAAGCATAGGGAATGACTTTCATTTTCTCTCTATCTTCTGCAGTGGTCGGGCATTGAGTCTGACTCAACTTCACACCTTGTAACATAGGCAAGAACCCTTTCGTTGCTTGATCCATTTTGAACTTCTTCAAAACTTTGTCAAGGTATGTGCTCTGTGAAAGTCCAATTAAGCGTCTTGATCTATCTCTATAGTTCTTAATGCGCAATATATAAGCAGCTTCACCAAGGTCTTTCATTGAAAAACTCTTATTCAAGTATCCTTTTATGCTATCCAGAAATTCTATATCATTTCCAATCAACAATATGTCATCCATATATAATATTAGAAATGCTACAGAGCTCCCACTCACTTTCTTGTAAATACAGACTTCTCCAAAAGTCTGTATAAAACCTTATGCTTTGATCACACTATCAAAAACGTTTATTCCAACTCCGAGATGCTTGCACCAGTCCATAAATGGATCGCTGGAGCTTGCACACTTTGTTAGCATCCTTTGGATTGATAAAACCTTCAGGTTGCATCATATACAACTCTTCTTCCAGAAATCCATTTAGGAATGCATTCTTTACATCCATTTGCCAAATTTCATAATCATAAAATGCAGCAATTGCTAACATGATTCGGACGGACTTAAGCATCGCTACGGGTGAGAATGTATCATCGTAGTCAACTCCTTGAACTTGTCGAAAACCTTTCGCAACAAGTCGAGCTTTGTAGACAGTGACATTACCGTCAGCGTCCGTCTTCTTCTTGAAGATCCATTTATTCTCGATGGCTTACCGATCATCGGGCAAGTCAACCAAAGTCCACACTTTGTTCTCATACATGGATCCCATCTCAGATTTCATGGCCTCAAGCCATTTCGTGGAATCTGGGCTCATCATCGCTTCCTCATAGTTCGTAGGTTCGTCATGGTCAAGTAACATGACCTCTAGAACTGGATTACTGTACCACTCTGGTGCGGATCTTACTCTAGTTGACCTACGAGGTTCGGTAGTAACTTGATCTGAAGTTACATGATCATCATCATTAGCTTCCTCACTAATTGGTGTAGGAGTCACAGGAACAGATTTCTGTGATGAACTACATTCCAATAAGGGAGTAGGTACATTTACCTCATCAAGTTCTACTTTCCTCCCACTCACTTCTTTCGAGAGAAACTCCTTCTCTAGAAAGGATCCATTCTTAGCAACGAATGTCTTGCCTTCGGATCTGTGATAGAAGGTGTACCCAACAGTCTCCTTTGGGTATCCTATGAAGACACATTTCTCCGATTTGGGTTCGAGCTTATCAGGTTGAAGCTTTTCACATAAGCATCGCAGCCCCAAACTTTAAGAAACAACAACTTGGGTTTCTTGCCAAACCACAGTTCATAAGGTGCCGTCTCAACGGATTTAGATGGCGCCCTATTTAACGTGAATGCAGCCGTCTCTAAAGCATAACCCCAAAATGATAGCGGTAAATCAGTAAGAGACATCATAGATCGCACCATATTCAGTAAAGTACGATTACGACGTTCGGACACACCATTACGTTGTGGTGTTCCGGGTGGCGTGAGTTGCGAAACTATTCCGCATTGTTTCAAATGAAGACCAAACTCGTAACTCAAATATTCTCCTCCACGATCAGATCGTAGAAACTTTATTTTCTTGTTACGATGATTTTCCAATTCACTCTGAAATTCTTTAAACTTTTCAAATGTTTCAGACTTATGCTTCATCAAGTAGATATACCCATATCTGCTCAAATCATCTGTGAAGGTGAGAAAATAATGATACCCGCCGCGAGCCTCAATATTCATCGGACCACATACATCAGTATGTATGATTTCCAACAAATCTGTTGCTCGCTCCATTGTTCCGGAGAACGGTGTTTTAGTCATCTTGCCCATGAGGCATGGTTCGCAAGTACCAAGTGATTCATAATCAAGTGATTCCAAAAGTCCATCAGAATGAAGTTTCTTCATGTGCTTTACACCAATATGACCTAAACGGCAGTGCCACAAATAAGTTGCACTATCATTATGAACTCTGCATCTTTTGGCTTCAATATTATGAATATGTGTGTCACTACTATCGAGATTGAATAAAAATAGACCACTCTTCAAGGGTGCATGGCCATAAAAGATATTACTCATATAAATAGAACAACCATTATTCTCTGATTTAAATGAATAACCGTCTCGCATCAAACAAGATCCAGATATAATGTTCAAGCTCAACGCTGGCACCAAATAACAATTATTCAGGTCTAAAACTAATCCCGAAGGTAGATGTAGAGGTAGCGTGCCGACTGCGATCACATCGACTTTGGAACCATTTCCCACGCACATCGTCACCTCGTCCTTAGCCAATCTTCGCTTAATCCATAGTCCCTGTTTCGAGTTGCAAATATTGGCAACAGAACTAGTATCAAATACCCAGGTACTACTGCGAGCATTAGTAAGGTACACATCAATAGCATGTATATCACATATACCTTTGTTCACCTTGCCATCCTTCTTATCCGCCAAATACTTGGGGCAGTTCCGCTTCCAGTGACGAGTCTGCTTGCAGTAGAAGCACTCAGTCTAAGGCTTAGGTCCAGACTTGGGTTTCTTCTCCTGAACAGCAACTTGCTTGCTGTTCTTCTTGAAGTTCCCCTTCTTCTTCCCTTTGCCCTTTTTCTTGAAACTGGTGGTCTTATTGACCATCAACACTTGATGCTCCTTTTTGATTTCTACCTCCGCAGCCTTTAGCATTGCGAAGAGCTCGGGAATTGTCTTATCCATCCCTTGCATGCTATAGTTCATCACGAAGCTCTTGTAGCTTGGTGGCAGTGATTGGAGAACTTATTGCAGACTTCATATCTCTCAATCCGGGCATTTGCTTGAAATATTAACTTCAACCCCTGGAACATCTCATATGCTCCATGACATTCAAAACATCGTTGAAGTCCCGGTTCTAAGCCGTAAAGCATGGCACACTGAACTATCGAGTAGTCATCAGCTTTGCTCTGCCAGACGTTCATAACATCTGGCGTTGCTCCTGCAGCAGGTTTGGCACCTAGCGGTGCTTCCAGGACGTAATTCTTCTATGCAGCAATGAGGATAATCCTCAAGTTACGGACCCAGTCCGTGTAGTTGCTACTATCATCTTTCAACTTAGCTTTCTCTAGGAACGCATTAAAATTCAACGAAACAACAGCACAGGCCATCTATCTACAACAACATAGACATGCAAAATACTATCAGGTACTAAGTTCATGATAAATTAAAGTTCAATTAATCAAATTACTTTAGAACTCCCACTTAGATAGACATCCCTCCAATCATCTAAGTGATCACGTGATCCAAATCAACTAAACCATGTCCGATCATCACGTGAGATGGAGTAGTTTTCAATGGTGAACATCACTATGTTGATCATATCTACTATATGATTCATGCTCGACCTTTCGGTCTCAGTGTTCCGAGGCCATATCTGCATATGCTAGGCTCATCAAGTTTAACCCGAGTATTCTGCGTGTGCAAAACTGGCTTGCACCCGTTGTAGGTGAACGTAGAGCTTATCACACCCGATCATCACGTGGTGTCTCGGCACGACGAACTTTCGCAACGGTGCATACTCAGGGAGAACACTTGTACCTTGAAATTTAGTGAGAGATCATCTTATAATGCTACCGTCGAACTAAGCAAAATAAGACGCATAAAGGATAAACATCACATGCAATCAATATAAGTGATATGATATGGCCATCATCATCTTGTGCCTTTGATCTCCATCTACAAAGCACTGTCATGATCACCATCGTCACCGGCGTGACAGCTTGATCTCCATCGTAGCATCGTTGTCGTCTCACCAACTATTGCTTCTACGACTATCGCTACCGCTTAGTGATGAAGTAAAGCAATTACATGGCGATTGCATTTCATACAATAAAGCGACAACCATGTGGCTCCTGCCAGTTGCCGATAACTCCGTTACAAAACATGATCATCTCATACAATAAAATTTAGCATCATGTCTTGACCATATCACATCACAATATGCCCTGCAAAAACAAGTTAGACGTCCTCTACTTTGTTGTTGCAAGTTTTACGTGGCTGCTACGGGCTGAGCAAGAACCGTTTTTACCTACGCATCAAAACCACAATGATTTTTCATCAAGTATGTGCTGTTTTAACCTTCAACAAGGACCGGGCGTAGCCACACTCGATTCAACTAAAGTTGGAGAAACTGACACCCGCCAGCCACCTGTGTGCGAAGCACGTCGGTAGAACCAGTCTCGCGTAAGCGTACGCGTAATGTCGGTCCGGGCCGCTTCATCCAACAATACCGCCGAATCAAAGTATGGCATGCTGGTAAGCTGTATGACTATTATCGCCCACAACTCACTTGTGTTCTACTCGTGCATATAACATCTACGCATAAACCTGGATCGGATGCCACTGTTAGGGAACGTAGTAATTTTAAAAAAAACCTACGCACACGCAAGATCATGGTGATGCATAGCAACGAGAGGGGAGAGTGTTGTCCACGTACCCTCGTAGACCGAAAGCGGAAGCGTTATGACAACGCGGTTGATGTAGTCGTACGTCTTCACGATCCGGCAGATCCTAGTACCAAAAGTATGGCACCTCTGCGATCTGCACACGTTCAGCTCGGTGACGTCCCACGAACTCTAGATCCAACTGTCGAGGGAGAGTTTCGTCAGCACGACGGCGTGATGATGGTGATGATGAAGCTACCGGCGCAGGGCTTCGCCTAAGCACTGCAACAATATGACCGAGGTGGATTATGGTGGAGGGGGGCACCACACACGGCTAAGAGATCAATGATCAACTTGTGTGTTCTAGGGGTGCCTCCCTCCCCCGTATATAAGGGAGTGGAGGAGGGGGAGAGGGCCGGCCTCCTAGGCGCGTCCAAGGGGGGAGTCCTACTCCCAGTGGGAGTAGGATTCCTCCCGGTGGGAGTAGGATTCCCCCTTCCCTAGTTGGAGTAGGAGAGTGAAGGAAGGGGGAGAAGAGGAGAAGGAAAGGGGGCCGACCCCCTCCCAATCCGGATTGGGCTTGGGGGGGGGGGGCGCCCCCACCTTGGCCTCCTCCTCCTCCTTTCCACTATGGCCCATTAAGGCGCATTGACTACCCTGGGGGTTCCGGTAACCCCCCGGTACTTCGGTATATGCCCGATCTCTCTCGAAACCTTTCCGATGTCCAAACATAATCATCCAATATACCGATCTTTATGTCTCGACCATTTCGAGACTCCTCGTCATGTCCGTGATCATATCCGGGACTCTGAACTACCTTAGGTACATCAAAACACATAAACTCATAATACCGATCGTCACCGAACGTTAAGCGTGCGGACCCTACGGGTTCGAGAACTATGTAGACATGACCGAGACACGTCTCCAGTCAATAACCAATAGCGGAACCTGGAAGCTCATATTGGCTCCCACATATTCTACGAAGATCTTTATCGGTAAAACCACATAACAACATACGTTGTTCCCTTTGTCATCGGTATGTTACTTGCCCGAGATTCGATCGTCGGTATCTCAATACCTAGTTCAATCTCGTTACCGGCCCGCAACTAAATCATTAGTCACATTGCTTGCAAGGCTTATAGTGATGTGCATTACCGAGAGGGCCCAGAGATACCTCTCCGACAATCGGAGTGACAAATCCTAATCTCGATCTATGCCAACTCAACAAGTACCATCGCAGACACCTGTAGGGCACCTTTATGTTGGAAATATGCCCTAGAGGCAATAATAAAATGGTTATTATTATATTCCCTTGTTCATGATAATTTTCTATTGTTCATGCTATAATTGTATTAACCGGAAACCGTAATACATGTGTGAATACATAGATCATAATATGTCCCTAGTAAGCCTCTAGTTGACTAGCTCATTGATCAATAGATGGTCATGGTTTCCTGACCATGCACATTGGATGTCGTTGATAACGGGATCACATCATTAGGAGAATGATGTGATGGACAAGACCCAATCCTAAGCATAGCAAAAGATCATGTAGTTCGTTTTGCTAGAGATTTTCTAATGTCAAGTATCGTTTCCTTAAACCATGAGATTGTGCAACTCCCGGATACCGTAGGAGTGCTTTGGGTGCATCAAACATCACAACGTAACTGGGTGACTATAAAGGTGCGCTACAGGTATCTCCGAAAGTGTCTGTTGGGTTGGCACGAATCGAGACTGGGATTTGTCACTCCGTATGACAGAGAGGTATCTCTGGGCCCACTCGGTAATGCATCATCATAATGATCTCAATGTGACTAATGAGTTAGCCACGGTATCATGCATTACGGAACGAGTAAAGAGACTTGCCGGTAACAAGATTGAACAAGGTATAGGGATACCGACGATCGAATCTCGGGCAAGTAACATACCGATAGACAAAGGGAATTGTATACGGAATTGACTGAATCCTCGACATCGTGGTTCATCCGATGAGATCATCGTGGAACATGTGGGAGCCAACATGGGTATCCAGATCCCGCTATTGGTTATTGCCCGGAGAATGTCTCGGTCATGTCTGCATGGTTCCCGAACCCGTAGGGTCTACACACTTAAGGTTCGGTGACGCTAGAGTTGTTATGGGAAATAGTATGTGGTTACCGAAGGTTGTTCGGAGTCCCGGATGAGATCCTAGACGTGATGAGGAACTCCGGAATGGTCTGGAGATGAAGATCGATATATTGGACGAAGGGTATTGGAGTCCGGAATTGTTCCGGGGGTACCGGGTGACGACCAGCGTGTCCGAAAGGGGTTTCGGAGGCCCCGACAAGCGTTGGGGGCCTTATGGGCCAAGGGGAGGGGGCACATCAGCCCATTAAGGGGCTGTGCGCCCCTCCCACCCCATCTCACGTAACATGGAGAGGTGGGGGCGCCTCCCCTAGGGCAGCCACCCCTCCCGGCTTCGGGGGCAAGTTTCCTAAGGGTGGGGGCGCCCAAACCCATCTAAGGTTTCCCCTGTGGCCGCCGCCCCTCCCCTAGGGAAACCCTAGGGCGCCTCCTCCTCCCCCCTTTCCCCTATATATAGTGAGGGAGAGAGAGGGCAGCCGCACCCCCTTCCCTGGCGCATCCCTCTCCTCCTCCTCCATAGTGCTTGGCGAAGCCCTGCCGGAGAACCACGACCTCCACCACCACCACGCCGTCGTGCTGCCGGAGCTTTCCCTCAACTTCTCCTCTCCCCTTGCTGGATCAAGAAGGAGGAGACGTCCCCGGGCTGTACGTGTGTTGAACGCGGAGGCGCCGTCCGTTCGGCGCTTGGATCAGATCTACCGCGATTTGAATCGCCGCGAGTACGACTCCATGAACCGCGTTCTTATAACGCTTCCGCTTAGCGATCTTCAAGGGTATGAAGACGCACTCCCTCTCTCTCGTTGCTAGTATCTCCTAGATTGATCTTGGTGACACATAGGAATTTTTTGAATTATTACTACGTTCCCCAACAGTGGCATCATGAGCTAGGTCTATGCGTAGATTCTATGCACGAGTAGAACACAAGTAGTTGTGGGCGATGATTTGTTCAGTTTGCTTACCGTTACTAGTCTTATCTTGATTCGGCGGCATTGTGGGATGAAGCGGCCCGGACCGACCTTACACGTACACTTACGTGAGACAGGTTCCACCGACTGACATGCACTTGATGCATAAGGTGGCTAGCGGGTGTCTGTCTCTCCCACTTTAGTCGGATCGGATTCGATGAAAAGGGTCCTTATGAAGGGTAAATAGCAATTGGCATATCACCGTTGTGGCTTTTGCGTAGGTAAGAAACGTTCTTGCTAGAAACTCATAGCAGCCACGTAAAACATGCAACAACAATTAGAGGACGTCTAACTTGTTTTTGCAGGGTATGCTATGTGATGCGATATGGCCAAAAGGATGTGACGAATTATATATATATATGTGATGTATGAGATTGATCATGTTCTTGTAATAGGAATCACGACTTGCATGTCGATGAGTATGACAACCGGCAGGAGCCATAGGAGTTGTCTTAATTTATTGCATGACCTGCGTGTCAATGAAAAACGCCATGTAATTACTTTACTTTATTGCTAACCGTTAGCCATAATAGTAGAAGTAATAGTTGGCGAGACAACTTCATGAAGACACGATGATGGAGATCATGGTGTCATGCCGGTGACGAAGGTGATCATGCCGCGCCTCGAAGATGGAGATCAAAGGCGCAAGATGATATTGGCCATATCATGTCACTTTATGATTTGCATGTGATGTTTGTCATGTTTACATCTTATTTGCTTAGAACGACGGTAGCATAAATAAGAAGATCCCTCTCTAAAAATTTCAAGAAAGTGTTCCCCCTAATTGTGCACCGTTGCGAAGGTTCGTTGTTTTGAAGCACCACGTGATGATCGGGTGTGATAGATTCTAACGTTCGAGTACAACGGGTGTAAGCCAGATTTACACATGCAAAACACTTAGGTTGACTTGACGAGCCTAACATGTACATACATGGCCTCGGAACACGAGAGACCGAAAGGTCGAACATGAGTCGTATAGTACATACGATCAACATGGAGATGTTCACCGTTGATGACTAGTCTGTCTCACGTGATGATCGGACACGGCCTAGTTGATTCGGATCATGTATCACTTAGATGACTAGAGGGATGTCTATCTGAGTGGGAGTTCATTAAATAATTTGATTAGATGAACTTAATTATCATGAACATACTCTAAGTTGTCTTTGCAAATTATGTTGTAGATTAAGAGCTCACGCTTTAGCTCCCTGTTTTAATACGTTTCTAGAGAAAGACTAAGTTGAAAGATAATGTAAGCAATTGTGCGGTCTAGGGCCGTAGTCTGAGGATTGTCCTCACGGCTACACAGAAGGCTTCTGTCCTTGATGCACCGCTCGGTGTGCCAACCCCTCTGGCGTCGTCTGTGGATGTTGTGAACATCTGGTAGACACGTCTTGATGACTACCTGATAGTTTAGTGCGCCATGCTCTACGGCTTAGAGTCGGGGCTCCAAAGGCGTTTTGAACACCATGGAACATATGAGATGTTCCAAGAGCTAAAATTGGTATTTTAGGCTCATGCCCGTGTTGAGAGGTTTGAGACCTCTGACAAGATATTTGCCTACAAGATGGAGGAGAATAGCTCAGCCAATGAGCTTGTGCTCAGAATGTCTGGGTACTTCAATCGCTTGAATCAAGTGGGAGTTAATCTTCCAGATAAGAGAAGTGATTGACGGAGTTCTCCAGTCACTATCACCAAGCTAACTAGAGCTTCGTGATGAACTATAACATGCAAGGGAAGATCATCCCGGTGCTGTTCGTCGTGCTTAAGGCCGTAAAGGTAGAAATCAAGTAGGAGCATCAAAGTGTTGATCGTTAACAAGACCACAGGTTTTGAAGAAGGGCAAGGGCAAGAAGGGAAAACTTCATGAATGGCAAGCCAGTTGCCGCTCCGGTGAAGAAACCCAAGAACCCAAACCCGAGACGAAGTGCTTCTATTAGGGGAATGGTCACTAGTAGCGGAACTGCCTCAAATACTTGGTAGATAAGAAGGCTGGCAACTTCAACAAAAGCATATTTGATATATGTGTTATTGATGTGTACCTTACTAGTACTCCTAGTAGCACATGGGTATTAGATACCGGTTCAGTTGCTAATATTGGTAGCTCGAAACAAAAGCTACGGAAGGGTGAGGTGACGATGTGTGTTGGAAGTGTTTCCAAGGATGATGTGATCACCATCGCACGCTCCCTCTACCTTCGGGATTAGTGTTGAACCCAGATAAATGTTGTTTGCATTGGTGTCTGCGTTGAGCATGAACATGATTAGATCATGTTTATTGCAATACGATTATTCATTTAAGTCAGAGAATAATGGTTATTCTGTTTGCACGAATAACACCTTCTATGGTCATGCACCAAATGTGAATGGTTTATTGAATCTCGGTTGTAGTGTTACACATGTTAATAACATTGATGCCAAAAGATGTAGAATAGATAATGATAGTACCACTTTCTAGTGGCACTGCCGCTTAGGTCATATTGGTGTAAAGCGCATGAAGAACCTCCATGCTAATGGACTTTTGGAGTCAGTTGATTTTGAATCACCTGACACATGCGAACCATGCCTCAAAGGCACGATGACTAAAACCCCGTTCTTTGGAACAATGGAACGGGCAAATGACTTGTTGGAAATCATACATGCTGATGTGTGCGGTCCGATGAGTGTTGAGGCGTGCGGTGGATATCGTTATTTTCTCACCTTCACCAATGAATTGAGTAGATATGGGTATATTTACTTAATGAAGCATAAGTCTGGAACGTTTGAAAAGTTCAAGCAATTTCAGAGTGAAGTTGAGAATCATCATAACAAGAAGATCAAGTTCCTATGATCTGATCAAGGGGAGAGTATCTGATTTATGAGTTTGGCAATCACTAAAGACAATGTGGAATCATTTCACAGTTGACGCCACCTGGAACACCATAGCGTAATGGTGTGTCCGAGCGTCGTAGTCGCACCCTATTGGATATGGTGCGATCTATGATGTCTCTTACTGATCTACCGCTATCATTTTGGGGTTATGCATTAGAGACAATTACATTCACTTTAAATAGGGCACCATCTAAGTCCGTGGAGACGACACCGTATGAACAATGGTTTGGCAAGAAACCTAAGTTGTTGTTTCTTAATATTTGGGGCTACGATGCTTATGTCGATAGGCTTCGGCCAGAAAAGCTCGAACCCAAAGCGCAAAATTGTGTCTTCATAGAATACCCAAACAAGACGATTGGGTATACCTTCTATCTCAGATCTGAGGGCAAAGTGTTTGTCGCTAGGAAAAGGTCCTTTCTCGAGAAAGAGTTTCTCTCAAAATAATTTAGTGGGAGGAAGATAGAACTTGATGAGGTTGTTGAACCTTTACTTCAACCAGAGAGT
The DNA here is from genome assembly GCF_018294505.1 of Triticum aestivum. Classification (NCBI taxonomy): domain Eukaryota; kingdom Viridiplantae; phylum Streptophyta; class Magnoliopsida; order Poales; family Poaceae; genus Triticum; species Triticum aestivum. The sequence goes on from NC_057796.1 coordinate 254,001,217, forward strand.
AGCGCAACAAAAAAATGTTTCTGTGGCACCTAACTCAGTTGAAGAGAAAGCTAATGATGATGATCATGGAGCTTCAAATCAAGTTACTATCGAACCTCATAGGTCGACAAGGGTGTGTACAACTTCTGAGTGGTAACCCTGTCTTAAAGGTCATGTTGTTGGACAACGATGAACCTATGAGCTATGGAGAAGCGATGGTGGGCCCGGATTCCAACAAATGGCCGGAAGCCATGAAATCCGAGATAGGATCCACGTATGAGAACAAAGTATGTACTTTGGTGGACTTGCCCGATGATCGGCAAGCCATTGAGAATAAATGGATCTTTAAGAAGAAGACAGACGCTGATGGTAATGTCACCATTTATGAAGCTTGACTTGTCTCAAAGAAGTTTCCTACAAGTTCAAGGAGTTGACTGCGATGAGACATTCTCAATCATAGCGATGCTAAAGTCTGTTAGAATTATGTTAGCAGTTGCTGCATTTTCATTTACGAAATCTGGCAGATGGATGTCAAAACAAAGTTTCCTTGACGGTTTCCATGAGGAAAGGCTGTATGTGATACAACCAGAAGGTTTTGTCGATCCTAAGGATGCTAAAAGGTATGCAAACTCCAGCGGTCCTTCTATGGACTGGAGCAAGCATCTCGGAGTTGGAAGATACGCTTTGATGAGGTGATCAAAGCATTTGGGTTTATACAAAGTTTGCAAGAAACTTGTATTTGCAAGAAAGTGAGTGGGAGCACTACAACATTTTGATAAATATATGTGGATGACATATTGTTGATCAGAAATGATGTAGAATTTCTGGAAAGCATAAATGGTTGTTTGAATGGAGTTTTTCAAAGGAAGACTTGTGTAAAACTGCTTACATGTTGGGTATCAAGATCTATAGAGATAGATCAAGACGCCTGATAAGACTTTCACAGAGCACATACCTTGACATGATCTTGAAGGAGTTCAAGATGGATCAGTCAAAGAAGGAGTTATTTCCTGGGTTGTAAGGTGTGAAGTTAAGACTTGAAGCTCGACCACGGCAGAAGAAAGAGAAAGGACGAAAGTCATCCCCTATGCCTTAGCCATAGGCTCTATACGATATGCCATGCTGTGTACCGCGATGTGCCTTTCCACGTGTCTGGCAAGGGGGTATAAGAATGATCCAGGAGTGGATCATTGGACAACGGTCAAAATTGTCCTTGGGAATAAGGAAATGTTTTCTCGATTATGGAAGTGATGAAGAGTTCGGCGTAAAGGGTTACGTCGATGCAAGCTTTAACACCTATCCGGATGACTCTGAGTAACAAACCGGATACGTATAGTGGAGAAACCCTTTGGAATAGCTCCAAGTGGAGCATAGTAGCAACATCTACAATATGAAATAGAGATTTGCAAAGAACACATGGATCTGAATGTTGCAGACCCGTTGACTAAAACCTCTCTCGTAAGCATAACATGATCAAACCCTAGAACTCATTGAGTGTTAATCACATGGTGATGTGAACTAGATTATTGACTCTAGTAAACTCCTGGGTGTTAATCACATGGCGATGTGAACTAGATTATTGACTCTAGTAAACTCTTGGGTGTTAGTCACATGGCGATGTGAACTATGAGTGTTGATCACATGGCGATGTGAACTAGATTATTGACTCTAGTGCAAGTGGGAGACTGTTGGAAATATGCCCTTGAGGCAATAATAAAATGGTTATTATTATATTTCCTTGCTCATGATAATTGTCTATTGTTCATGCTATAATTGTATTAACCGGAAACCGTAATACATGTGTGAATACATAGATCGTAATATGTCCCTAGTAAGCCTCTAGTTGACTAGCTCGTTGATCAATAGATGGTCATGGTTTCCTGACCATGGACATTGGATGTCGTTGATAACGGGATCACATCATTAGGAGAATGACGTGATGGACAAGACCCAATCCTAAGCATAGCACAAGATCATGTAGTTCGTTTTGCTAGAGCTTTTCTAATGTCAAGTACCGTTTCCTTAGACCATGAGATTGTGCAAATCCCGGATACCGTAGGAGTGCTTTGGGTGCATCAAACGTCACAACGTAACAGGGTGACTATAAAGGTGCACTACAGGTATCTCCGAAAGTGTCTGTTGGGTTGGCACGAACCGAGACTGGGATTTGTCACTCCGTATGACGGAGAGGTATCTCTGGGCCCACTCGGTAATGCATCATCATAATGAGCTCAATGTGACTAATGAGTTAGCCACGAGATCATGCGTTACGAAAAAGGTAAAGAGACTTGCCGGTAACGAGATTGAACAAGGTATAGGGATACCGACGATCGAATCTCGGGCAAGTAACATACCGATAGACAAAGGGAATTATATACGGGATTGACCGAATCCTCGACATCGTGGTTCATCCGATGAGATCATTGTGGAACATGTGGGAGCCAACATGGGTATCCAGATCCCGCTGTTGGTTATTGGCCGGAGAACGTCTCGGTCATGTCTGCATGGTTCCCAAACCCGTAGGGTCTACACACTTAAGGTTCGGTGACGCTAGAGTTGTTATGGGAAATAGTATGTGGTTACCGAAGGTTGTTCGGAGTCCCGGATGAGATCCTAGACGTGACGAGGAACTCCAGAATGGTCCGGAGGTGAAGATTAGCGTGTCCGAAAGGGGTTTCGGAGGCCTCGGTAAGCGTTGGGGGGCCTTATGGGCCAAGGGGAGGGGCCACATCAGCCCATTAAGGGGCTGTGCGCCCCTCCCACCCCATCTCACGTAACGTGGAGAGGTGGGGGCGCCTCCCCTAGGGCAGCCACCCCTCCCGGCTTTGGGGGCAAGTTTCCTAGGGGTGGGGGCGCCCAAACCCATCTAGGGTTTCCCCTGTGGCCGCCGCCCCTTCCCTAGGGAAACCCTAGGGCGCCTCCTCCTCTCCACTTCCCCCCTATATATAGCGAGGGAGAGAGAGGGAGCCGCACCCCCTTCCCTAGCGCAGCCCTCTCCTCCTCCAACACCTCCTCCTCCTCCATAGTGCTTGGCGAAGCCCTGCCGGAGAACCACGACCTCCACCACCACCATGCTGTCGTGCTGCCGGAGCTTTCCCTCAACTTCTCCTCTCCCCTTGCTGGATCAAGAAGGAGGAGACGTCCCCGGGCTATACGTGTGTTGAACGCGGAGGCGTCGTCCGTTCGGCGCTTGGATCGGATCTACCACGATTTGAATCGCCGCGAGTACAACTCCATCAACCGTGTTCTTGTAACGCTTCCGCTTAGCGATCTTCAAGGGTATGAAGATGCACTCCCTCTCTCTCGTTGCTAGTATCTCCTAGATTGATCTTGGTGACACATAGGAAATTTTTGAATTATTACTACGTTCCCCAACACTTTATAATCACCCAGTTACGTTGTGACATTTGGTAGCACACAAAGTGTTCCTCCGGTATTCGGGAGTTGCATAATCTGATAGTCATAGGAACATGTATAAGTCATGAAGAAAGCAATAGCAATATACTAAATGATCAAGTGCTAAGCTAACGGAATGGGTCAAGTCAATCACATCATTCTCTAATGATGTGATCCCGTTAATCAAATGACAACTTATGTCTATGGCTAGGAAACTTAACCATCTTTGATTCAACGAGCTAGTCAAGTAGAGGCATACTAGTGACACTCTGTTTGTCTATGTATTCACACATGTACTAAGTTTCTGGTTAATACAATTCTAGCATGAATAATAAACATTTATCATGATGTAAGGAAATATAAATAACAACTTTATTATTGCCTCTAGGGCGTATTTCCTTCAACGGCTAGGGTTGGAGGAGGTGACACACCCCTTGGGGTGCAGCCGGCCATAGATGGGGTGCACCCCATGGGGGTAGCTGATGTCTACTACGCAACTTTATTCTTGTAGACATGTGTTTGGCCTCCAAGCGCAGAGTTTTGTAGGACAATAGCAATTTTACCTCAAGTGGATGACCTAAGGTTTATCAATCCGTGGGAGGCGTAGGATGAAGATAGTCTCTCTCAAACAACCCTGCAACCAAATAACAAAGAGTCTCTTGTGTCCCCAACACGCCAAATACAATGGTAATTTGTATAGGTGCACTAGTTCGGCGAAGAGATGGTAATAAAAGTGTAATATGGATAGTAGATATTGGTTTTTGTAGTAGGAACAATAAAAAACAGCAAGGTAGCAATTGGTAAAACGGAGCACAAACGGTATTGCAATGCTTGAAAATGAGGCCTAGGGTTCGTACTTTCGCTAGTGCAATCTCTCAACAATGCTAATATAATTGGATCATATAACCATCCCACAAAGTGCGATGAAGAATCACTCCAAAGTTCCTATCTAGCAGAGAACATAAGAAGAAATTGTTTGTAGGGTACGAAACCACCTCGAAGCTATTCTTTTCGATCGATCTATGCAAGAGTTCGTACTAAAATAAAACCAAATAATTTTAGATTCATAATACTCAACCCAACACAAAGAACCTCAAAGAGTGCCCCAAGATTTCTACCGGAGAAACAAAGACAAGAACATGCATCAACCCCTATGCATAGATTACCCCAATGTCACCTCGAAAATGCGCGAGTTGAGTGCCAAAACATATATCAAGTGAATCAATACGATACCCCATTGTCACCACGAGTATTCATAGCAAGACATACATAAAGTGTTCTCAAATCCATAAAAGTATTCCATCCGATAAAACAAAATCTCAAAGGGAAAACTCAATTCATCACAACAAGATAGAGAGGGGAAAACACCATATGATCCAACTATATTAACAAAGCCCCCAATACATCAAGATCGTGCCATCAAGAATACGAGAGAGAGAGATTAAACACATAGCTACAGGTACAAACCTCAGCCCCAAGGGTGGACTACTCCCTCCTCATCATGGTGGCCGCCGAGATGATGAAGATGGCCACCGGTGATGATTTCCCCCTCCGGCGGGGTGCTAGAACGGGGTCTATAGTGGTTTCTCGTGGCTATAGAGGCTTGCGGTGGCGGAACTTCTGATCTATGGTTTCCCCGAGGGTTTTTGGAATATTTGATGATTTATAGGGCGAAGAGGCGGTGCAGGAGACCGCCGAGGTGGGCACAACCCACTGGGGCACGCCCTGGTGGGTTGTGCCCCCCTTGGGGCACCCCCAGGTGCTACTCTGGCCCATTGGATGTCTTCTGGTCCATAAAAATTCCACAAAAAGTTTCGCTGCATTTGGACTCCGTTTGATATTGATTTTCTGCGATGTAAAAAACAAGCAAAAACAGCAACTGGCACTGGACACTATGTCAATAGGTTAGTCCCCAAAAATGATATAAAGTTGCACTAGTACAGCGAGCTCCTAAACAAACGGTTTAAAACCCCTTTCCGCGACGGCATCTGGAACCGTTGCCAAGTGAGTGTGGGCGATAGGGGGGGTCCTTCCCACACGACCTAGAAACCGTCGGGGAAATGCCCTCCTGGCACACACGTTTGGCAAAATGAGGTCGTGTGCGACCGGCGAGCGCTCAAATACGGAAATACATACAATAGAGCTAAAAAAATTACAATTATACGACAAAATTGTTTCCGGTCGCAAGTACACCCCACACAGTCAGTCCCCGCTAAACGTTTCCGTTCGTATGTATATCCCACACAGTCACTCGAAGGAAAACGTTGCCGTTCACAGGTACATCACACACAATTTTTCCCGTTAAATCGCTTGCATTATTGAATATATCACACACGGTCCATGGAAGAAACTGTGTGGCAAAGGCTGTCCATCACACATAGTTTTCATGTGGTAAACGTTTGCGCACGGTGGCCTAACACAAACAGTTTTCAAGAGAAAGTCGTGTGTGATTGTTCATTGATCCAACACGGTTTATTCCTAGAAACTGTGTGCATTTCCTGAGGTCATCGCCCACGGTATTTTTTAACAACCGTTTGCAATAGCAAAACCCAATTAGCAGGCTAATTCGCCACTAGCAGGCAAATTATCCAATTATTCATAATCCATTTATTAATTGAATTGATAGTTCATATTAAGCACACAATATATTTCATTTTCATAATTGAAATACATCAGAGTACAACATCATATAGCTTCAGCACTCAGCTACCCCATTACACAACTACACCAGGACCAAGTTTCACATGCAACATCTATAACCTTTCGAAATTAGCATCATAAACGGTACATAGACAGATGTATCTCATCTGGAAAACTACCGAAGCAGAAGGCGAATATTGAGCCTTCATTGATGTTGAAGGTCTTTGTAACTTTAGGCCAGTGCATGTGGATGATTGACCGTCCATCCTTCGTCCTCTTCAGGAACACTTCAATATTGAACCGTGGGTGTTGTATGAAGACCTTCCTCGCCTCCTGACCATACAGGTGGTTTGAGAGGTAATCATCGGTGAACTGCTTTGGAAAGGCCTGAAAACAAGGATGTGCATAAATATCTTCTCTATATTGGAAATGGGGAAAAGGAATAAAAAAAGGCAAGGTATAATAGTTAGTACCATCCTGTAGTGAACTGATGTCTTCTTCATTGTGTAGACAAAGATCTTGTTGTTTTTTGTCGCTAATTTCTTTATCCTAACAATCTTTCTGAGTTTCTTGACTTGACTGATATTCATGGACAACTCATTTCCCCATATGCAAAAAGGGTCGAACAGTGGGTCAAAACCTCTGACAGCAGGACCTACATGTGCAAGACCAAATTGTTAAAAACCTAAATATTAGAATGTTTCCTCCAATTGCACAATAATGTGCTATTAGACAACGAACCATGCACGTGCTAACCTCGATTGTAAACCTCAGTGCTTCCCATTGTTTCCCTGCAACACATATAAGGTACTTAGTCATCAGGTTAAGTCAGGGTTCGCATGCTATCAGTAAAATATGTTGATGAAAAATAATCACATTGCAGATTCATCAGATTAATTCAAGCCACAGGGAAAACCCATTTATCCAAACCAAGCATGATTAAGAACTAGGAAATATAGCACTTGTATATGTTTCTCATGTATTAAGTGCAGCCAAATTCGATTTATTCCTCACATGCACAACAATACAAAATTCTACCCATGACAATTGGACATCGCATTGCAGAATTGAACCAAGAAGTTAACTAAACACCACAACAAATGAACCAAACATTAACTGAGCACCACATTGCACAATATAACATTGAACCAAGCAGTTAACTAAACACCACAACAAATGAACCAAACATTAACTGAGCACCACATTGCACAATATAACATACTCCTAATAGAAGATCAGACAGTTAACCAAACAATTAACTACAGCCAATTGTAGCAATTGTATTTGTTTCTCATGTATTTACTACAACCAAATTCAATTTATTCCTCACATGGTATACAATAACAGAATGCACCCACAATTTTGTAAAGATAAATTCAATTTATTTCTCACATGGAAGACAATACAAAATTGCAGCCTGACGAATTGAACATCACATTTGCAGAATTGAACCAAACAGTTAACTGAAGACAACAACTAATCAACAAAACAGTTAATAAGTGAGCACTACACTGCATGATATATAGAACATACACACTAGAGCAACAGATTGCATGGTAAAATTAGATAGCATAATTCACTAGAATTTGTGAAGGAAAGGCAGGAGCAGCACACGCAACGGGTAAACCGAGCATGCATAACCGGCGTAGCTAGCAAATGGCAAGGTGCTCCTTCAAGATCTGGGGGTCGGCACGAATGGCAGCCATCGCGACCTCATCCGCTTGTGCGGCCGCGATTTGCTTCTCCACTGCGAAATGCTCCTTGAGGTCCTGGCTATACTGCGTGCACCATGGCTTAGGCCGGCGCTTATTTGGTGGAGGGGTCGGTGATTTGGGTGGAAGGTGTCGCGCTCGCGCTGGCGGTAGGGGCATGTGGGATGTGGAAGGAGGAGGAGGATGGGGGTCGGGTGTGGATTACTTGCCTGGATAGGCGAGGCCGAGGAGCGTGAAGGAGGGTCGCCGGCAAGGAGGCGGCAGCGCTGCAAGCAAGGAGTGAAGGTTTCAACTTGGAAAGGAAGGCGGAAAGAGCGGAAATGTGGCTTTTGGTAAGGGAGAGGGGGCGGGGAGGTAGATATTTCCGCGGAAGCCGAAAATTTGGAATCGCTTCAGCCAAAAAACTGGCGCGCAAAGTGTCATCGGACACGGTCCCTTATTCAGAACTGTGTACGATATGTGAACATCACAAACGATTCAGCTAGCTAAACCCGTGTGTGTTGATTTTGAACGTCAAAATTTTTGGTTCAAATTTCCCTAGTTAAAGTGGTCATCCATGTCATTGCATAATTTGGGTACACAAAGGAGACTAACTTCTTAATCGAGCAAGTTCAATAATTAAACAGAGCTAGCTGACCTAAACATTACTCTAACAAATTAAAGACCGACGCTCTTAATTCAACAAAACAAAGAGTACTACTATGGCTGGTGCTCGTCGATCTCCGCCGCCTCCATGTCCAGCTCGCGCCCGACGGTCTCCTAGGGAAGGGGCTCCATGGCATCCATCACACCATACTCGGCAAGCATCTCGCCATCCGCGTCCCCCATCTCTTTGGAAAAGGCCAACACGAGCTGGGCATGGGCAGACGCCATCTGGGCTCTGGCGGGGTCCGTCATGGCAAGGTATGCCGTGCAGGAACAGACAGCTGCTCAGACTCTCTCGGTGATTGCCAGCTCTTCGGCCGTCGGTTGCCGACCGTTGTTGGAGAAGCTTCGTTCAATTTGTGCGGTGACTGCCATGAGCTGGGCGTGGACGACCTCGACATGGTAGTGGGCGGCCTCCAGCAGGGCTAAGCCCGCCGCTGCAAACGGACAGCTGCTGTGCCGCTCTCGCCAGTTGCTATCCCCGAGGCAGATGCTGCCGCCGCCGCCTGAGAAGCAACAACGGCCATTTGGGCTGCCTTGGCCGCCCGGACGCAGACTGCGGTCGCCCTCACGAAGCTTGTTAGCACGCGCCTGGCGGCCACGGCCGTGCTCTTGCCGGAGTGGGCCGCCGAAGTTGCCCTCACGACATGGGTCCACGTCCCCATCTTTCACCGGCGATGAATGAATAGTGGAATGACATTTGGGGAGTGAGCTAGTGTGCTTGACACGCCGGCTGTGGACTGTAGCTGACGCACCTTCTCTCATAATCCATGGGCGTACTATACACCGACGATGCTCCAAGCTATTTTGTGCTCCATCTCACATGGTTGGTGATAATAAACTGTGTGCGATCTACTTGATTTATCGTCTTGATCATTTGAATTATGTAATGGGGTCACAACTACAAAGGATGGTGTTTGAATTGTTAGAACTTTTATCTGTAGTGAACATGCAACTATAGGTGTGTCGTCAAAAAAAATTGGAATGATTCAGGGTCCGTTTGTACATTTTTATACATTAACTGGGTTTTCCAGGCATTTTATGCGCATAATTCAAATTTTAACTACATGCACATGCTCCAGTGCATATAAACTTATTGAAAAATCAAATATGTGTCCTTGGTTGCATGCTTAGATCCCATGCAAGAAATGGGAATGAATTTCAAACACCCTGCCACCGTCACTCGGCCGCAAACATTGAGATGCCTGGTTTTTAAATTCTAGTAAATCCAAAACTCGTCTGAAATTCATGAAACTTGGCGTGCTATCATTTAGCGGCATCAACATGCCGTGGTACAAATTTTGTCCCATTTGGGGCAGGTTTGGGTATAAGCTTCTCACAAACCAGAGCTTCTCACAACAAGCGTGATCGTTTCGGTAGGGAACGTGCCACCTTTGGGGACGAGACGTTATACGTTGCCTCTTATTGCTTTCAAAAAATTTCGAGTGTCAACATTGAACAAAAGGAGTGTTGTGCGATTTTTTGTGATTTTTCGGGGTTCGTTTGGACACTTTTATGCATTAACTGAGTTTCAATGCATTTACGTGCGTAATTCAAATTTGAAGTACATGCACATGCTCCAGTGCATATAAATTGGTTGAAAAATCAAATATGTGTCGTTGTGTGCATGCTTAGGTCCCATGTGAGAAATGGGTATGAATTTGAAACACCAGGGCACCGTTGATTGCCGGCAAAACATTGAGATGCCTAGTTTTTAAATTCTAGTAAATCAAAAACTCGTATGAAATTCATGAAACTTGGCATGCTATCATGGAGCGGCATCAACATGTCATGGTACAAATTTTGTCCCATTTGGGGCAGGTTTGGGTATATGCTTCTCACAAACCGGAGCTTCTCACAACAAGCATGATGGTTTTCAGTAGGGAACATCCCACATTTGGGGACGAAACGATATCCATTGCCTCTTATTGCTTTCAAATTTTTTTCTCGTGTCAACATAGAACAATAGGAGTGTTGTGTGAATTTTTGGGGTTCGTTTGGACATTTTTATGCATTAACTGAGTTTTCAATGCATTTATGTGCATAATTCAAATTTGAACTACATGCACATGCTCCATTGCATATAAATTGGTTGAAAAACCAAATCTGTGTCCTCGGGTGCATGCTTAGGTCCCATGCAAGAAATGGGAATGAATTTCGAACACGAGGGCACCGTTGATTGCCAGCAAAACATTGAGATGCCTGGTTTTTAAATTCTAGTAAATCCAAAACTTGTCTAAAATTCATGAACTTGGCATGCTATCATGGAGCAGCATCAACATGCCATGGTACAAATTTTGTCCCATTTGGGGCAGGTTTGGGTATATGCTTGTCACAACAAGCATGATGGTTTTCGGTAGGGAACGTCCCACCTTTGGGGACGAAACGATATCCATTGCCTCTTATTGCTTTCAATTGTTTTTCTCATGTCAACATAGAACAACAGGAGTGTTGTGTGAATTTTTGTGATTTTTCGGGGTTCGTTTGGAAATTTTTATGCATTAGCTGAGTTTTCAATGCATTTATGTGCATAATTCAAATTTGAACTACATGCACATGCTCCAGTGCATATAAACTGGTTGATAAATCAAATCTGTGTCCTCGGGTGCATGCTTAGGTCCCATGCAAGAAATGGGAATGAATTCCGAACACCAGGGCACCGTTGATTGACGGCAAAACATTGAGATGCCTCGTTTTTAAATTCTAGTAAATCGAAAACTTGTCCGAAATTCATGAAACTTGGCATGCTATCATGGAGCGGCATCAACATGCCGTGGTACAAATTTTGTCCCATTTGGGGCAGGTTTGGGAATATGCTTCTCACAAACTAGAGCTTCTCATAACAAGCATGAAGGTTTTCGGTAGGGAACGTCCCACCTTTGGGGACGAAACTATATCCATTGCCTCTTATTGCTTTCAATTTTTTTTCTTGTGTCAACATAGAATAACAGGAGTGTTGTGTGAATTTTTATGATTTTTCGCGGTTCGTTTGGACATTTTTACGCATTAACTGAGTTTTCAATGCATTTATATGCATAATTCAAATTTGAACTACTTGCACATGCTCCAGTGCATATAAATTGGTTGAAAAATCAAATCAGTGTCCTTGGGTGCATGCTTAGGTCCCATGCAAGAAAGGGGAATGAATTTCGAACACCAGGGCACCGTTGATTGCCGGCAAAACATTGAGATGCCTGGTTTTTAAATTCTAGTAAATCCAAAACTCGTCTGAAATTCATGAAACGTGGCATGCTATCATGGAGCGGCATCAACGTGCTGTGGTACAAATTTTGTCCCATTTGGGGCAGGTTTGGGTGTATGCTTCTCACAAACCGGAGCTTCTCACAACAAGCATGATGGTTTTCGGTAGGGAACGTCCCACCTTTGGGGATGAAACGATATCCATTGCCTCTTATTGCTTTCAATTTTTTTCTCGTGTCAACATAGAACAATAGGAGTGTTGTGTGATTTTTTGTGATTTTTCGAGGTTCGTTTGGACATTTTTATGCATTAACTGAGTTTTCAATGCATTTATGTGCATAATTCAAATTTGAACTACATGCACATGCTCCAATGCATATAAATTGGTAGAAAAACCAAATCTGTGTCCTCGGGTGCATGCTTAGGTCCCATGCAAGAAATGGGAATGAATTTCGAACACGAGGGCACCGTTGATTGCCGGCAAAACATTGAGATGCCTGGTTTTTAAATTCTAGTAAATCCAAAACTCGTATGAAATTCATGAAACTTGGCGCTATCATGGAGCGGCATCAACCTGCCGTGGTACAAATTTTGTCCCATTTGGGGCAGGTTTGGGTATATGCTTCTCGCAAACCAGAGCTTCTCACAACAAGCATGATGGTTTTTGGTAGGGAACGTCCCACCTTTGGGGACGAAACGATATCCATTGCCTCTTATTGCTTTCAATTTTTTTTCTTGTGTCAACATAGAACAACAGGAGTGTTGTGTGAATTTTTGTGATTTTTCGGGGTTCGTTTGGACATTTTTATGCATTAACTGAGTTTTCAATGCATTTATGTGCATAATTCAAATTTGAACTACATGCACATGCTCCAGTGCATATAAATTGGTTGAAAAATCAAATATGTGTCCTTGGGTGCATGCTTAGGTCCCATGCAAGAAATGGGCATGAATTTCAAACCCCAGGGAACCGTTGATTGTCGGCAAATCATTGAGATGCCTGGTTTTTAAATTCTAGTAAATCCAAAATTCTGTTAACCATTCATGTGACGCCACGTGTCTTGGTTTTAATGGTTGTAGGAGGTGCCGTGCGGATAGCTACTTGACCTTGACTGAACGGGAGGCGTGCGAGCGCCGTCCGGTGCGCAGGCTGACCGAGAGGCGTGCAAGCTGTCCTCGAGTGCGCAGGCTCACCGAGAAGCGTGCGAGTTGTACGCTGTGCAGGCTCACTGGGAAGCGAGCCCTTTGATTTCCATGGCCTCCCGCCTTGCTTGCGTCCTCTCCATTAATGGCGCCCAAGCCGCAGTTTAATATCCTTTTTAAATATAAAACACTCATCACAAATGTTTTAGTTAGAACACCCGTATGCAAACCGATAGCTTCCCTAGGAAGCCAAGAGAAAATGTATCGAGCAGGATTTCTGCAGCTCTTGATCGCAAACGATTTAGATAGCACACCCGTATGCAAAGTGAGAGCAGCGCAAGATTTGTGCATCCCTTCAACGCAAACAGTTGTTCTGGATGACCCGTGTGCAACCACATACAAACAATTTGGTAAGATTTGCATCTGTCATATTGGGTATGTTGCCATTTGTCAAACTGGAAAGATTTACATTTGTTGATCTAGTAACGTTGCCATTTGTCAATCCTTGTAACACTGCGATTTGTCAAAATATGCAGCTAGAAATCATTAGCACTATGTAATTTTTGCAACTAAAATTCAGTAACTAAGCATAGATTTCATTCATAGATTAAGCAGTCATTCTTAATTTATACAAACAGTTCAACTCGACAGCTGAACCGACCAAACTTCTCCCCAATTGTTGCCAACCACGTACTGAAATAGCTAGTTCAACTGTATATCCTAGCTAATTTTAAGTACGTTGTACAGTTCAACCACACATCTATAGTCAAATGAACTGAACAAAATAGCCCCTAAATACTACTACTACCACGGAGGGGCTTTGTGCTACTTCCGGCAGCCTTTCCTCTGCCGAGCACGCTCAGTAAGAGGTAGAGGAAGAGGAGGAGCCTACCGACGAGCTGGACAAATGCAATACGTTGTCTGCCGCTGCTGCACGTTCAGTGACGCTCGCGAGCTCGAACGCCCACTGCCGCTCCAGATGATCCCTCTCGAAGCGGCCGGACTACTCATAGATCTCCGGATTCCCCGCCTCTGCGTCGGCGTGTGCTGCGGCCACGGCTGCGTATGGCTCTTTGCGTGCTCGACCAGGCGCTCCTCCTCCCACAGGAACTCGATGTAGCGCGCAAGGTTGCTGACGCACGTGCGGGACTCCACCTCCGCCCCCTCTTTCGGGTGGCAGTGGCGGAGCGGGTGATGATCCCGACGGTCGACGGTGGGCTGGCAGCCACGTCGGGCGACGATGGGGTGGCGGCCACGACCACCACCTCCCACCTTCGGGCCGCGGCGGCGTAGCGGGAGATGGCCCTGGCTTTCGACGGTGGTGTGGCGGCAACAGTGGCCGACAATAGCTGTCGACGGGCAGTGGCGGCGGAGCGTGTGGTTGGTGTTCTGCGCACACCCAACAGGGACGCCGCACGCACTACACTACGCCGGGGACTGCGTTGCCGTCGCGGTGTAGCCTCCCAGCTGGAGTTGTCCTCTGATGACGGCGGAGTGGTTGAGCGACGATGATGGACCGGTGCCATTGGCGATTATGGGAGAAGCAGACGAGATAAGCTACAGGGAGGGAGGGGAAAATGTGACGCAGGACTCGCCGACCGTGAGGGTTTTTATAGCAGGCCGGTAAGCATTGGGATTTTGGGTGATTTCACCGAGTCGGGCGAGAAGCTTGCGCGGGAACCTGCGAGGTTGCATGGGAATGGGCTCACCGACGATTCATTGGCGCCACCGTTTGGCCAAAAGAACGCCCCGCACGCTGCGCAAGCTTGTGCCGTAAGCCGTCTGCGGCAGCGGGGTGACAAGACGTGCGAGAGGAGGACGAGAGGACACGTACACATACAGTTAATAAAAAAACGTTTGCGATTTAATTACCTACTATACCCCCATCCTGGTTTATAAGTAGGAGTTAACTAATAAAATACGAATGCATGTCGCCAGACATTATATCGTTGGAGTCGTATTTGAACATAGTTTCCATCTATACAATTTTTGTAACATGCATTAAAATTTTTGGGGTTAAATTTAAGGTTATACACCAGCAAGCGTTTGCCCGCAACACACACGGCTTATTCCATCACAAACAGCTCTGATGGATCAACTGTCTGCCACGTATCGCACACGCAACTCTAATCTGATTCGTGCTTGATGTCTCCGACATCGCTCGCACAGTTCGTCTTATTTGCCACGTATCACTGTGCTGTCCTCTGCTCGCGTCCCTCGGCAAGTTGTGCTCGCTGTTAGGCGCCGCGGCGCGCTCTGTCGCGTCCGTTGGCGTGCTCTGCTCGCGTCCGTCGGCGCGCTCTGCTTGTGGACAGCTTTTCCTTGAGGCGACCACGGAGCGCTCTGCTCGCGTCCCTCCGCACGCGCTCTGCTAGCGGTTGGGCGTGCGCACGATCACGTCGAGGGCCCCATATGCATGCGGTTGCACCGCGCGTGTTGCCACGCGATGCAGTTACGTGCGGCACGATGGAGTTACGCGCTGCAAATTAGAACTGCCATCAAGGCCTGCCGATATTCCTGGCCGTTCGGTTCCCCCTTTAATTCCCGCGGCCATTATAACCTTAGTCTCTTCAACCTTTCGATCGCGCCCCACAACACAACAAGCACACCCACGACGACACATAGAGAGGGGATGTCCGGTGACGCTCCAATGGAGTTTGGCGAGCATAGAGTGGAGACCCACGCGAGGGAGACGGATCTCTCGGCGGTGTACATCATCGACCCGGCCGTGGTGGACGACTACATCAACAGCGTTGAGCAGTTGCTTGCTGGAGGCAAGTACAAGGTGGTCGGCATCGACCTCTAGTACACCGCCGGTCGTCCCGGCATAGATCAGAAGGTTGTCCTCGCCCAGTTGTGTGTGCGCCATCATGTCCTCATCTACCACTACTGCATGGCCACAGAGCCTTGCGATCATTTCAACAGGTTTGTCAATAGCACCGACTACAAGTTCACCATGATGGATACCAAAGACGATGTAAAAGCGCTCAGTGTTATGGGCTTGGCCTGCAAGAACCTTGTCGAAATCCGTGACCACTACAAGGTCTGGGGCAGCACAAAGCAGGACTCCCTGGTCGAACTTCCTCGACCATCATCAACCCCTACTACGAAAAGATGAAGCAGGATGCCCAGAGAACAAGTCCCGTATCCTGGCATAAGGCCTGGATGCGGCAACTGGATGAACCTCATCTCAGGTTCACGGCCAAGAGCGTGTACACATGCTACGAGATGCACAGGCGGATCGTTGACATGAGGAAGTGCCTCGTTACCCAAATCGACGAGCCCGGATCGAGCCACAAGAAGAGCAAGCGTCACAAGAAGTAGATGATGATCAGATGAATGTTTATGCTAGTTAATCATGCATGTAATATATAGTTTACTTTATTGGTGTGTGTGGAAATGTCATGTGTGTTGTAGCCACCTATGTAATTATGCATGTAATAGTTTACTTTAGTGTGTGCAAATGCCATGGTTGTAGTAGCTACCTATGTAAGTGGATGTTTAATTTGGTTATGCAAGCATGTCCTTATAAGTGTGTGTATATATATATATGTTGTTCGGTATGCAATCCCATCGCACAACACATACGTCTTATTAGCAGCAACCGTCTGTGTTCTTATCGGTCTTCACACAGATTTTTGATTACAGACCTGTTTGCCGCGCATTACACACATCTTGTTAAGTTCAACCGTTTCTGTTCTCATGTCTCAACGCAAAAAGTTCATCCGAGTGAACCGCATGCCGTATATCGCACACACCTTTGATCTGGCTGACCGTTTCTTTTGTGTTGCCTAATCACAAACAGTTCATCCGAGTGAACCGTATGTTCTGTATCGCACACGCCTTCATCTGGCTGCCCGTTTCTTTTGTTCCTCCTCATCGCAAACAGTTCATTGAACTAAACAGTATGCCCTTCATCGCACACGCAACTAAAACCTGAACCGTGTTTGATGCATCCGTCATCGCAAACGTTTTACACATTTCTGACGGTTTTCATATAGCACCGTTTGCGATTATTGCATCGCACACAGTTTCTTGAAGGGTCTCTGATCGTAGTGTCGCGTTAGCAGCATCCTGCAGTAGTGTTGCTATAAAATGATTGTAAAACATCCAAGAATGATAATATAGCAGCATGAATACTTGATAAATTATTGATATGTTGGAGACCTATCAGCATCCCCAGGCTTAATTCCTACTCGTCCTCGAGTAGGTAAATGATAAAAGAAATAATTTATGAAGTGTGAATGCTAGCAAAGTGCATAAGTTTGATCAATGGTAATTTCAATCACTTTTCCTAGCATCATAACAACAATTCTTTCTCATAAAACTCATCATGACAAAGTAGCAACCAATTCACATGTTAAGGTTCAAACAATGACTTCTCTTGAAACTCAACAACCTATATTCTTGGCCATCAAACAATTGCAATTCAACTTATTCAACAGAGTCTAAGTAAGAGCTCCACATATTCAACCATCATATAGTCTTCTATGATTGCTAACACTCACCGCATACACATGAGCAAAACGTTTCAACTGGACACATAGAAAGATAGGGGTTTATAATTTCGCCTCCCAACGTATTCACCTCAAGGGTGATGTCAACAATAATAACTCATGCTACCCATATCCAATTGGATATATGTGCCTAGACCTTTCCTCGCCACATGATGCTTGCCAAAAGAGAAAAATAAAAAGGAATAGAGAGGAAAAGCTTTGACTCTTGCATGAAAGTAAATACATAAAAGTAAAAGGTAGGCCCTTCGCAGAGGGAAGCAGAGGTTGCCATGCGCTTTTTGTTTGTATGCTCAATCCCTTAGTGCAAAAGAACGTCACGTTATGTTGCCCCTTATGATAGCAACCTTTATTATGTAGTCTGTCGCTTTTATTCTTTGCCATCACAAGTTCGTACAACGCTCAATTTTCTCTTACATTAAATGATCTAACACTTTTTAGAAGCATTTTTTATTGCATTATTGCACCAATGATAACTTACTTGAAGGATATTACTCGGTCCTTAGGTGGGTATGGTGGACTCTTGAAAATAAGATTTGGGTTTAAGTGTTTTTGGATGCACAAGTAGTATCTCTACTTGGTGCAGAATTTTTGGCTAGCAAAGATGGTGGGCAAGCACCACATGTTGAAGGATCTATGACAATATAACTTCTATGTGAATAGGAACAAACATAAATCATTACGTTGTCTTCCTTGTCCAACGTCAACAATTTTGGCATATAATATTTTGATGGGGGCTCACAATCACAAAAGATTTCCAAGATAGTGTATTTGCATGTGAAAGTTCTCTTCCTTATAGTAATCATTCAGGAATTGCTTGTGTGACCAATATTGTGATTGTCAAGTTTCAAAAGATTTCACTTTCTAAACCCAATGTGAAGCTACCACTAGGCATGATATGAACATATAATTTCAACTTCATGATATTCAATTCATTCAACAATTTACTCATAGGATATAAGTGAAGCACAAGAGTAAATGACAAGCTACTCCAAAAAGATATAAGTGAAGATCAATCGAGTAGTTAAGTAAATAGGTAGCTAATTGTGGACTCTCTCTTATTTAAAAACTTTCAGATCTAAGTATTTTATTAAAACAGCAAGCAAAACAAAACAAAATGAAATTCCAAGAATAGCACAACTCATGTGAAGAAGCAAAAACTTAGGCTCAACCATACTAACCGATAATTATTGATGAAGAAAGGTGGGATGCCTACCAGGGCATCCCCAAGCTTAGATGCATGAGACTTCTTGAAACATTATCTTGCGATGCCTTGGGCATCCCCAAGCTTGATCTTTTGTGTCTCCTTAATTCCTTTTATATCACGGTTTCCCTAAATCTTAAAAACTTCATCCACACAAAACTCAACAAGAACTCGTGAGATAAGTTAGTATAAATCAATGCAAAACCTTATCATTCCCTACTGTAGCAAATCACTAAAATTATTATTTAACATTGCATACTAAATGCCTCTACATATTTAATACTCCTATCCTCGAACAGAATCATTAAACAAGCAAACATATGCAAATAATGCAAACATAACAACAATCTGCCAAAACAGTACAGTCTGTAAAGAATGCAGGAGTATCAATACTTCTTTAACTCCAAAAATTATGAAAATTTACCACACTGTATAAAATTTATCAGAGATTACTGTGCAAAAAGTTTCAACATTTTATCACATTCTGACTTTTCTCGGGAATTTTGGCAACATCGATAAACTTTCCGTTTTGAAACAGCAACTCATATACTGGCAAAATAAGCATGGTGAAGGCTATGCTTGACATTTTTATTGAAATGAAAGATGCAAAACATTATTATAAATAGCATCAAGCAAATCCTAACAAAAGAAAATGATGCTCCAAGCAAAACACATATCTTGTGATGAATAAAAATGTAGCTCCAAGTGAGGTTACCGATAATGTTGGAGACGAAAGAGGGGATGCCTTCCGGGGCATCCCCAAGCTTAGTTGCTTGGATATTCCTTGAATATTACCTTGGGGTGCCTTGGGCATCCCCAAGCTTAGTGTCTTGTCACTCCTTATTCTTCTCATATCGACATCTCACCCAAAACTCAAAAACTTCAATCACAGAAAACTTAACGGAACTTCGTGGGATAGGTTAGTATGACAAAGAGCAAACCATTTCACTTTGGTACTGTCAAAGACAAGATTCATAATTGTTTCCACACAATGCCTACTGTAGCATATCATTTCTACAATTTATATTGAGCAATATAAGCCATAGAAACTAGGAAACAAGCAAACTATGCATTGAAAACAGAATCTGCCAAAAACAGAACAGTCTGAAGTAACCTGTACTCCAACCATACTTCTGTAACTCCATTGTTTTTGAAAAATTAGGACAACGTAGAGAATTTGTGTATCTACCACCTATAAAAAATTCAGATCAAAAACACATTCCAATGAATTTTCAAAATTCCTGGACTAAGCGCAAAAGTTTCTGTTTTTGCACAGAATCAAGTCAACAATCATCCACACTATCCAAAAGGCTTTACTTGGCACTTTATTAAAAAAAAGCAAGAAAACATGATTACTACAGTAGCTTAATCATGTGAGCACGCAAAAACAGTAGGGGGAAATGTTGGGTTGTCTCCCAACAAGCGCTTTTCTTTTATGCCTTTTAAGCTAGGCATGTTGATTTTAATGATGCTCACATAAAAGTAAAGAATTAAAACACAAAGAGACCATCATGAAGCTTATTACTATCGCATTTAAGTCTAACCCACTTCCTATGCATAGGGATTTTGTTAGCAAACAACTTATGGTAACAAGAATCAACTAGCATAGGAAGGCAAAACAAGTATAACTTTAAAACATTCAACACATACAGGGCCGGCCCTGGGCCAGGGCAGCAGTGGCGACGGCCTGGGGCCCAGCCAAACTAGGGGCCCTGACCCAGGCCATATATATACATGTCAAAGTCTTGGGTACAGACGTAGAAGCCCAATATTAATGGAAAATAAAAAAGGCCTGAGAGGCCCATCCCTGATATGTACTAGATTAGAAGCCCAAAGAATACACACATAGCCGAATTTGTTCCAAAATACGGATCTGTTGTACATTTGCGTGGAGCCGTGGCTGTTGGTTTTTTGTTTTTGTTTAAGAGAAGGACCTTTTCCGTAGATGTTAGTTTGATTGCTTTTTCAATTCTCCAAATCCAATCTAGCAATCTTCACTCGCTCAGGGTTCATGGCTTCATTTCCATCACACACGAAGGACGGAGTGGGGCGAATGCCGTGCAACTCTGTTGCAGGCCGGGGCATTGCAATGGCTGCCGGCTGCACCTAGGGCGAGGGACAGTTGAACAACAGAGGTAAAAAAATTATGAATTCTTTTAGCCCTCAAAATTAGTCTGGTTGATGATATTGTTGTTTTAATCTGGTTGCACTCTTGGAGGAAATAGCTGGTCTTGGTCGCATGGTCTCGATGTTTTGGACTTGGATAGCCGAAGAGTACACCAGCGTTGGAGCACACATTATTACTGCTAATTTAATTCAAAATGAGGTGTGCTCTTTTTTGTTTTTACAAACATATTGCCTAACAACATTTATCTAATTCCAATAAAGGAAAAAAGAGAAAATGAACACATCAGTTAACTAAAGCAATTAGATGTCAATATTATTGAAACACCACAACCTATTATTATCATATACAACCTCCATCCAAAATTACTTGGTTGTCTAGATAATCCGTATGTAGACAAATCTAAGACAAGTAATTTGAGACGGAAGACTATTTGCAAAGGAAAACATATATCATACTTTATGGCTTTACAATAGTTTTTCCATATCAAAGTGTGAAGTTCCTTTTTTTTCTCCACCGCAGCCGCTGGGCGACTGGGTCCACTCATGGAGTCCGCCCTGGGGCCCTTGAAACTCCAGGGCTGGCCCTGAACACATAGAGAGGAAACTTGATATTATTGCAATTCCTACAAGCATAATTTCCTCCCTCATAATAATTTTGAGTAGCATCATGAAGAAATTCAACAATATAACCATCACATAAAGCATTCTTTTCATGACACAAAAGCATAGAAAACTTATTACTCTCCACATAAGCAAATTTCTTCTCATCAATAGTAGTGGGAGAAAACTCAACAAAATAACTATCATGACTGTGAAAATTAAAATAATGATGACAAGTTTTATAGTTATCATTATTCTTTATAGCATACATGTCATCACCATAATCATCATGGATAGCAACTTTGTTATCATAGTCAATTGAAGCCTCGTCCAAAATGGTGGATTCATCACTAAATAAAGTCATGACCTCTCCAAATCCACTTTCATCATTATAATCATCATAAATAGGAGGCATGCAATCATTATAAAAAATTTGCACATCAAATCTTGGCGGACTAAAAATATCATCTTCATCAAACATAGAATGCCCAAGCTTATGGCTCTGCATATCACTAGCATCATGGATATTCCAAGAATTAATACTAGCAACATTGCAATCATGCTCATCATTTATGCCAAACATTTTATTGAAATCTTCTTCTATCAATTGAGCACAATTTTCCTTTCCATCATTTTCACGAAAGACATTATAAAGGCGAATAATATGATGCAACCTCAATTCCATTTTTTGTAGTTTTCTATTATGAACCAAACTATTGATAAAACAAGAAACTAAAAGATTCAGTTGCAAGATCTAAAGATATACCTTCATGCACTCACCTCCCCGGCAACGGCGCCAGAAAAGAGCTTGATGTCTACTACGCAACTTTATTCTTGTAGACACGTGTTGGGCCTCCAAGCGCAGAGTTTTGTAGGATAGTAGCAATTTTCCCTAAAGTGGATGACCTAAGGTTTATCAATCCGTGGGAGGCGTAGGATGAAGATAGTCTCTCTCAAACAACCCTGCAACCAAATAACAAAGAGTCTCTTGTGTCCCCAACACACCAAATACAATGGTAATTTGTATAGGTGCACTAGTTCGGCAAAGAGATGGTCATAAAAGTGTAATATGGATAGTAGATATTGGTTTTTGTAGTAGGAACAATAAAAACAGCAAGGTAGCAATTGGTAAAACGGAGCACAAACGGTATTGCAATGCTTGGAAATGAGGCCTAGGGTCCGTACTTTCGCTAGTGCAATCTCTCAACAATGCTAATATAATTGGATCATATAACCATCCCTCAAAGTGCGATGAAGAATCACTCCAAAGTTCCTATCCAGCAGAGAACATAAGAAGAAATTGTTTGTAGGGTACGAAACTACCTCGAAGCTATTCTTTCCGATCGATCTATGCAAGAGTTTGTTCTAAAATAACACCAAATAATTTTAGATTCATAATACTCAATCCAACACAAAGAACCTCAAAGAGTGCCCCAAATTTCTACCGGAGAAACAAAGACAAGAACGTGCATCGACCCCTATGCATAGATTAACCCAATGTCACCTCGGGAATCCGTGAGTTGAGTGCCAAAACATATATCAAGTGAATCAATACGATACCCCATTGTCACCATGGGTATTCATAGCAAGACATACATAAAGTGTTCTCAAATCCATAAAAGTATTCAATCCGATAGAACGAAATCTCAAAGGAAAAACTCAATTCATCACAACAAGATAGAGAGGGGGAAACACCTTATGATCCAACTATATTAACAAAGCCCCCGATACATCAAGATCGTGCCATCAAGAACATGAGAGAGAGAGAGAGATTAAACAGATAGCTACTGGTACAAACCCTCAGCCCCGAGGGTGGACTACTCCCTCCTCATCATGGCGGTCGCCGGGATGATGAAGATGGCCACCGGTGATGATTCCCCCTCCGGCAGGGTGCCGGAATAGGGTCTAGATTGGTTTCTCGTGGCTACAGAGGCTTGCGGCGGCGGAACTTCTGATCTAGGGTTTCCCGGAGGGTTTTTGGAATATTTGACGATTTATAGGGCAAAGTGGCAGTGCGAGAGGCCACCGAGGTGGACACAACCCACCGGGGCGCGCCTGGGGGCCCAGGCATTCCCTGGTGGGTTGTGCCCCGCTCGGGGCACCCCTTGGTGCTGCTCTGGCCCATAAAAATTCCACAAAAAGTTTCGCTGCATTTGGACTCCATTTGATATTGATTTTCTGCGATGTAAAAAACAAGCAAAAAACAACAACTGGCACTGGGCACTATGTCAATAGATTAGCCCCAAAAAATGATATAAAGTTGCTATAAAATGATTGTAAGACATCCAAGAATGATAATATAGCAGCATGAATACTTCATAAATTATAGATACATTGGAGACGTATCAGTAGCCCCCTCTCCGAGTTGGGATCCTCCTCCTGGCCTATATAAATAGAGGGGAGGGGCAACCCTAAGGATCACATCTTTTTCTGTGCACATGCATGTGCTCTCCCTCCCCCCTGCAAGTTGCTCCATGTCGCAAGGCTGCTCCTTTGTTCTTCTACTCCGACAACGCTTAGCTTTGGACGCTCCCCCGAGAAATCCAACGGTGAAAGCAAATCAGAATTCCGACACTTGAATCAAATGCCATGACTATTTTCCTAAACCCAAATAAATGCACGTGGGATATGGGCGTCCTCTCGCCTCCACTCTAATGTCCTACTACAAGTGCACATGGTTTAGTTGTAACTTTTTTGAAGTAAGAGTATCGATCCCACAGGGAGCACAAGAATCAATCTTTTGTCTCTTGAAGGGTTGAAATGAAATGTGTGCAAGTTGTAAGTTATCCAAAGCAGTGATAAGATAAAGATAATTGTGTAGCGAGCGTAAAAACAATAATGTGATAAAAATAAGCAACAACGGTTGGATAAAAGAGCACTGAAACCAATGAGATGAAGGTGTTCCCAGGGAGTCTGGAGTCCCCACTAGCGTGCATCTATAGCGGTGCCTAAACAAAATGCTACATCGGATTCCTAAGCTACTTTGCATATTTCTATTTGTGGGAAAGAGCCGGTATAGATACGTGCATACACTCGGCAACCCCGTATCACATATGCCAACACCGTTCTTCTCCACTCCGGTTACAAAATGGTGATTAAGGGGAAATAGGTCCATGCGGACGTGCGCCTATAGGTGGTCTCTATCTTACCCCTGCTGCAACGGTCTGGGACGAAGGGAGATAGGGCCTGTCACGTCACCTACCTCCATAACTAGCCGGTCCGCCAACATTAATAACCTTCCATGCAAAACTAGCAATACATTGGATGGTCGACTTCACCCAACATCAAGATGATTATTAACATAAACATGCAAAGAGGACATTATATCCTAGTACCAAATGATCTATTACACATAGGGTTCATTCATATCCCCTAGAACTAGAGGAACTACTCACACATGGAGGGAACAAACATCATAGAAATGGTAATGGTGAACATGGAGGGATTACACATGTAACACTCAAGTCAATCCACTAGGGTTGTTGATGAGTCACAACGAACAAGATGTGGATGATGATGATGCTGATGACATTGGCGATGATGTTGAAGCCTTCCTTGCGGACGACGATAAAGATGGAGATCTCCTCCTTGAAAAGCTCCCCTCCAGATCGATCCGGAGGCTAGGGTTCCTCCTTCTGGACGAGTTTCTCGTGTCTCTAGGCGTCTGTTCCCCGATCCTATTCCACATGGTGAAAACAGTTGACGAGGCGGCCCTCCTGGCACTCCATACGACCGCTCATACGAGCACTCACGGTCGCATGGTTGAACGTCTTTTGCTCTGGAGTAGATGCCAGTGCTTCTCTGTTGGTCCTTTTGCTTTCTTATTTTCTGGTAGGAGATTATCACATGAAATAACATGATTTCATCATTATTTCCTGGGATTTCTTCCATAAGCATTTATTTAATCCAAAAGTGTTTCCTGGGGAAAATCAACAAAAAGAAGTGCGCATACGTGGTAAAATTCTGCAAAGCCTATTATTTACAAAAGCACAAAATAACGACGGAAATTATCACAGAAATTGGACTCATCAACTCCCCCAAGCTTAAAGATTTGCTCGTCCCCGAGAAAATGCCACAGCTTGTAAGAAAAGAGGTCATCCTTTTCATGAGGCATGGATATAAAAAATGAATGAGTCCATCACGAGATTTCAGAATGTGCATTATATGATCGATCCTTCCGTGCACTATCATATCTCTGCATTAATCAAATGAGCATGAATGCTTCCACACCTTACTATCTATTGTTAAGAAGACGTGATTCATCTCTAAGTGATAATTTATCAATTCTTCAAGCCAAACAAGCCACCCCGATTTTTGTTTAGAAAAGATAATTTCTTCTTTCCCTTTTTTCTTGAGAAACCAAGCCTATCCCATGCCACTGCAATTTTCTTTTCCCTTATTTTGGGCATGACATGTGAAGATATGCTTCATTCTTTGCATTTACAAAGGGGTTTTGCATAGGTCTTCCAGTTTTTTGTTTCTATTGTTATTTCTACCGCAAAAGTGATACGTCTCCAATGTATCTATAATTTTTGATTGTTCCATGCTATTATATTATCTGTTCTGGATGTTTAATGGGCTTTATTATGCTCTTTTATATTATTTTTGGGACTAACCTATCAACCGAAGGCCCAGTGCAAATTGCTGTTTTTTTTGCCTATTTCAGTGTTTCGTAGAAAAGAAATATCAAACAAAACGAAACCTTCGCGAGGATCTTTTTTGGAACAAACGCAATCCAAGAGACTTGGAGTGGAAGTCAAGGAAGCAACAAGGCAGCCACGGGGCAGGAGGGCGCGCCCAGGGGGGGTAGGCGCGCCCCCACCCTCGTGGCCCCCTCGTAGCTCCACCGACCTACTTCTTTCGCCTATATATACTCTTATACCCTGAAACCATCGGGGGGAGCCACGAAACCACCTTTCCACCGCCGCAACCTTCTGTACCCGTGAGATCCCATCTTGGGGCCTTTTCCGGCGATCCGCCGGAGGGGGATTCGATCACGGAGGGCTTCTACATCAACACCATAGCCTCTCCGATGATGTGTGAGTAGTTTACCACAGACCTTTGGGTCCATAGGTATTAGCTAGATGGCTTCTTCTCTCTCTTTGGATCTCAGTACAAAGTTCTCCTCGATCATCTTGGATATCTATTCGATGTAATTCTTTTTGCGGTGTGTTTGTCGAGATTCGATGAATTGTGGGTTTATGATCAAGATTATCTATGAACAATATTTGATTCTTCTCTGAATTCTTATATGCATGATTTGATATCTTTGCAAGTCTCTTCGAATTATCGGTTTAGTTTGGCCTACTGGATTGATCTTTCTTGCATTGGGAGAAGTGCTTAGCTTTGGTTTCAATCTTGCGGTGCTCGATCCCAGTGACAGAAAGGGAACCGACACATATTGTATTGTTGCCATCGAGGATAAAAAGATGCGGTTTATATCATATTTCTTGAGTTTATCCCTCTACATCATGTCATCTTGCCTAATGCGTTACTCTGTTCTTATGAATTTAATACTCTAGATGCATGCTGGATAGCGGTCGATGTGTGGAGTAATAGTAGTAGATGCAGAATCGTTTCAGTCTACTTGTCATGGATGTGATGCCTATGTTCATGATCATGCCTAGATATTCTCATAACTATGCGCTTTTCTATCAATTGCTTGACAGTAATTTGTTCACCCATCGTAATATATGCTATCTTGAGAGAAGCCACTAGTGAAACCTATGGCCCCCAGGTCTATTTTACATCATATTAGTTTCCCATCAACTAGCTATTTGTGTTGCCGTTTATTTTGCAATCTTTATTTTCCAATCTATACAACAAAAATACCAAAAATATATATCTTATTATCTTTATCAGATCTCACTTTTGCAAGTGGCCGTGAAGGAATTGACAACCCCTTTATCGCGTTGGTTGCAAGGTTCTTGATTGTTTGTGCAGGTACTAGGCGATTTGCGTGTAGTCTCCTACTGGATTGATACCCTGGTTCTCAAAAACTGAGGGAAATACTTACGCTACTTTGCTGCATCACCCTTTCCTCTTCAAGGGAAAACCAATGCATGCTCAAGAGGTAGCAAGAAGGATTTCTGGCGCCATTGCCGGGGAGATCTACGCTCAAGTCAAACATACCAAGTACCCATCACAAACTCTTATCCCTCGCATTACATTATTTGCCATTTGCCTCTCATTTTCCTCTCCCCCACTTCACCTTTGCCGTTTTATTCGCCCTTTTTCCGTCCGCTTCTTTCCGCTTGCCTCTTGTGTGTCCGTGTGTTTGTTCGTTTATTTCGCTTCCATGGCTAGCTCTTTCTCCCTTCCTTCGTCTCCTGATTTTGAAGTCCTCCACTTCAAACAAAGACAAGGAGAAAACTTAAAAGATGCTTGGTATAGGATGGTAGAATCTTATCGTAGTTGCACTATAGAGGAAGATTTCAAGATTTTACTTTGCAATTTTTATGTTGGGCTAACCATATCCCATAGAAAACTCCTTGATTTTGCCGCCGAAGGGAATTTTATTGAAGTCGATCCTAGTATGGCTTATGAAATTATAGAGGGGATAGTATGAGTACTTCCCCCACAAAAGGGACTTCACCTTACTCAAGAAGGAACCCAAATCTTAGAGAAATTATGCGAATTGAAAAAAATCTATTGAACCTCTTAAAAATGTTGGTGAAAATCTCAACCGCATGAATACATTGATTACACTTTGCAATAAGCGGTTGGATGCTCTAGATTGAAAGATCTCCGAGCATGAAAGAAAACGTAAGGAACCTCCTGGATCCAAGCATAACTCCATTAAAACGATAAATACCAAAGATGACAATACCTAGATCTATTCTTGTTTTTATGCCTAGCTAGGGGCGTTAAACGATAGCGCTTGTTGGGAGGCAACCCAATAATTCAGCTAGCTTATGTTTGGATGTGTTTTTATGTTTTAATTAGTGTTTGTGCCAAGTAGAACCAATAGGATCTTCTTGGGTGATAGTTGTCTGATCTTGCTGAAAAAGACAGAAACTTTGCGCTCACGAAAATAATTGTTAAAATTAACCAGAACGTGATAAAATACTAATTATTTTTGCGGTAGATCAATATACAAATTATCCAGGTTGTCCTATTTTTCAGAATTTTTGGAGTTCCAGAAGTATTCGAACAAATCAGATTGCTACAGACTGTTCTGTTTTTGACAGATTCTGTTTTTCGTGTGTTATTTGCTTATTTTGATGAATCTATGGCTAGTATCGGGGGGTATGGACCATAGAGAAGTTGGAATACAGTAGGTTTAACACCAATATAAATAAAGAATGAGTTCATTACTGTACCTTAAGGTGGTGATTTGTTTTTTTACACTAACAGAGCTCATGAGATTTTTTGTTGAGTTTTGTGTTGTGAAGTTTTCAAGTTTTTGGTAAAGATTTGATGGAGAAAAACAAAACAAAGAGGAGAAGAGAAATACTTAAGGTTTTCAGGAGAATCCGTGCGAGTGTCCATGCCATTTCCAGCCCTTGTTTTGAAGGTATGTCTTTGATGCAGCTCGAAGCTACATCAATATTTCCCCAAAGAGGAAGGGATGATGCAGCACAACAACAGTAGGTATTTCCCTCAGATACGAGACAAAGGTTATCGAACCAGTAGGAGAACCAAGCAACACAACATAAACAACTCCTGCACACAAATAACAACTACTCGCAACGCGACGTGTTAAGGGGGTTGTCAATCCCTTTCGGGTAATGGCGCCTCAAGACAGGCAAACAGACGTGAGATAAAATTGTAGTAGATTGATAGATCCAACGCCAAATAAAATAAATAAGAATAAAATGCAGCGAGTTATTTTTGTATTTTTGGTTTAGTAGATCTGAAAATAAAAGCAAAGGAAAATAGATCGCAAAGGCAAATAATATGAGAAAGAGACCCGGGGGTCGTAGGTTTCAGTAGTGGCTTCTCTCGAGAAAAATAGCAAACGGTGGGTAAACAAATTACTGTTGGGCAACTGATAGAACTTCAAATAATCATGACGATATCCAGGCAATGATCATTACATAGGCATCACGTCCAAGATTAGTAGACCGACTCCTGCCTGCATCTACTACTATTACTCCACACATCGACCGCTATCCAGCATGCATCTAGTGTATTAAGTTCATGGAGAAATGGAGTAATGCAATAAGAACGATGACATGATGTAGACAAGATCTATCTATGTAGAGATAGACCCCATCATTTTATCCTTAGTAGCAACGATACATACGTGTCGGTTCCCCTTCTGTCACTGGGATCAAGCACCGTAAGATCGAACCCACTACAAAGCACCTCTTGCCATTGCAACATAAATAGATCAAGTTGGCCAAACAAAACCCAAATACCGGAGAAGAAATACAAGGCTATAAGCAATCATGCACAAAATAGATCAAAGAAACTCAAATACTTTCATGGATATAAAAAGATAGATCTGATCATAAACTCAAAGTTCATCCGATCCCAACAAACACACCGCAAAAAGAGTAACATCATATGGATCTCCAAGAGACCATTGTATTGAGAATTCAGCGAGAGAGAGGAAGCCATCTAGCTACTAACTACAGACTCGAAGGTCTACGAAGAACTACTCACGCATCATTGGAGAGGCACCAATGGAGGTGGTGAACCCCATCCGTGATGGTGTCTAGATTGGATCTGAGGCGGCTGGAATTGATTTTCGTCGACTCCCCTAGGGTTTCTGGAATATTGGGGTATTTGTAGAGCAAAGAGGCGGTCGTGGGGCACCCGAGGTTGGCACAATCCACCAGGGAATGCTTGGGCCTCCTGGCGTGCCCTGGTGGGTTGTGCTCTCCTCGGAGCACCCCCAAGCGCAGCCTTGGCCCATTAGGTGTCTTCTGGTCCATACAAAAATCTCTGTAAAGTTTGGTTACATTTTGACTCCGTTTTGTATTGATTTCCTACGATGTAAAAAACATGCAGAAAACAGCAACTCACACTTGGCACTATGTCAATAGGTCAGTACCAAAAAATGATATTAAATGACTATAAAATGATTATAAAACATCCAAGATTGATAATATAACAACATGGAACAATAAAAAATTATAGATACATTGGAGACGTATCAAGCATCCCCAAGCTTAACTCCTACTCGTCCTCGAGTAGGTAAGTGATAAAAATAGAATTTTTGATGTGGAATGCTGCCTAACATGTCATATCATATTTCTTTTCTTTATAGCATGGACATTTGGATTTTTATATTGTTCAAAGCAATAGTCTAGTTTTGACATGATAACTTAAATACTCAAGCATATCAACAAGCAACCATGTCTTTCAAAATATCAACACTAAAATAAGTTATCCCTTGCCCATCATGCTCAATCATTGATCCATTCATGAAACACACTCGCATATTAGCTACACCCAATAATCAAGTACGATTGAGTCCTTAGGTTTCCGAAATAGTGTAATGGAAAAAGAAGTGCTTAGAGCTCCCAACACTTTCCATGCTAGATATATCATAGTTGGTTCCCAAACAGAAAATAAAGTTTATTCCTTTTTCAACCATACTTTCACTTTCCATGGCTAGCCGTATCCACAATTGCCCTCCATACTAACACTTTCCAAGGAATTTATTATTTGACAACATAAAGTAAATTCATTTTTCATTTCGGGACTGTACATCCCTAATACCTTTGCCTTACTCTCGTGCAATGACAAGTGAATAAACACTCATTGTGAGAATAACACATCTAGCATGGAAAATATTAGCCACCCCTCGCCGCTCCGCGAGCGGAACAAACACACAAAAGAGAAGTTTATTTTGAAATTAGAGATGGCACATACAAATTTGCTTAGAACGGCAAAAGAATACCGCATATAGGTAGATATAGTGGACTCATGTGGCAAAACTAGTTTAAAGGTTTTTGGACGCACAAGTAGAGATCATACTTAGTGCAAAATGAAGGCTAGCAAAAGATTGAGAAGCGACCAACCAAGAAACGAATAATCTCATAGGCGAGCATTAAGCATAATTAACACCGAATAATGCACCACAAGTAGGATATAATTTCATTGCATCATTATTGACTTTCGTGCTTGCATAGGGAATCACAAACCATAACACCAATAGTATTACTAAAGCATAATTACTCATCAATATAACTCACATATCACATCATCATATCTCAAAACTATTATTAAGAATCAAGTTTATTTTGTCCAATGATCTTCATGAAAGTTTTTATTATATCCTTCTTGGATATCTATCACTTTGGGATTAATTTTCATGTGTTGCTTTTAACAAGCTCAAACAAATATAAGTGAAGATCATGAGCATAATTTTTCTTTCTCTCAAAATAATTTAAGTGAAGCAAGAGAGAATTTCTTGAAATTTTTACTAACTTTCAAATAAATCTAAGTGAAGCAAGAGAGCATTTCTTCAAAAATACTAAGCACACCGTGCTCAAAAAGATATAGGTGAAGCACTAGAGCAAGTCCATAGCTCATAAAAATTTAAGTGAAGCATAGAGAGCAATTCTAACAAGTCATGACATAATTTTGGCTCTCCCAAATAGGTGTGTCCAGCAAGGGATCAAGACTTAAAACACAAAACAAGACAAGCAAAGACTCATATCATACAAGACGCTCCAAGCAAAACACATACCATGTGCCGAATAAAAATATAGCTTCGAGTAAAATACCGATAGTCATTAGAAGAAAGAGGGGATGCCACTCGGGGGCATCCCCAAGCTTAGTTGGTTGCTCATTTTTGGATAATAGCTTGGGATGCCGGGGCATCCCCAAGCTTAGGCTCTTCTTACTCCTTATTCCTTCATCCATCGTAAGATAACCCAAAACTTGAAAACTTCAATCACACAAAACTCAACAAAACCTTCGTGAGATCCGTTAGTACAAGAAAATAAATCACTACTATAAGTACTGTATCAAACCAACTAATATTTTATTCTTTCATTATATCCATTGTATTCCAAAACTCATCAAAGAAAACCATAGAGGCATCAAAACAAGCACACAACGCAAAGAAAATAGAATCTATCAAAATAGAACAGTCTCTAGCAATCTGATTTGTTCGAATACTTCTAAGACTCCAAAAATTCTGAAAAATTAGGATGACCTGAGCAATTTGTATATTAATCTTCTCAAAAAGGAATTGGCATTTTATCATGCTCTGGTAAAAAAACAAGAATTGTTTTCATGAGAGCGAAAGTTTCTGTTTTTCAGCAAGATCAAACAATTATCACCCAAGAAGATCCTAAAGGCTTTATTTGGCACAAACACTAATTAAAACACAAAAAACACAATCATAACAGTAGCATAATTATGCAAATACTCAAGAACAGAAAGGAAAAAGTAAAAATAAATTATATTCATTGGGTTGCATCCCAACAAGCGCTATAGTTTTACGCCCTTAGCTAGTTATAAAGCAAGGATTCTAAGTTTTGTCATCTTTGTTTCGAGATCCATAAGATGCCCTCATGATTGATTCATATGGTGGCCTAATTCTTTTTCTAGGAAAGTGTTCCATACCCTTGCTCAAAGGAAATTGGAACTTAATATTGCCTTCTTTTATATCAATCACGGCACCAATAGTGCGTTAAAACGGTCTACCAAGAATAATTGGACAAGACGGATTGCTATCAATAGCAAGAACAATAAAATCTATGGGCACATAATTCCTATTTGAAAGAATAAGGACATCATTAATTCTTCCCATAGGCTTTTTAATAGTAGAATCCGCCAAGTGCAAATTTAAAGAGCAAGATTCAATATCGGTAAGACCAAGCACATCACATAAGGATTTCGGAATTGTAGAAACACTAGCACCCAAGTCACACAAAGCAAAACACTCATAATTTTTAATCTTGACTTTGGTAGTAGGTTCCCATTCATCATGCAATTTTCTAGGAATTGAAACTTCTAATTCCATTTTTTCTTCAAAAGCTTTCATCATAGCATCAACAATATGTTTAGTAAAAGCTTTATTTTGTTCATAAGCATGGGGTGAATTTATCATGGATTGCAACAAAGAAATACAATCATTCCAAGAGCAACTATCATAATTAAAATATTTGTAATCCAAAAGAGTGGGCACATCACTACACTACAAAAAAATACACTTCCGTGATGATACGTGTTTGTCACAGTAGGTCACGTTTTCTGTCATGCATGTACATCCATGGCGATTTTATGACAGAATCAAGATAGTCATACCTGTGCTGTCGTAGAAGTGTTCCATGACATTACCAAAATTATCATCACGGAAGTGTCCACTTCCATGACGAAAAATCATGCATCACAGAAGTGCTTTCGTCAAGGGTGACTGACACATGGCATCCACCGTAACAGAATGCCGTTAAGCTATCGGGTCCGGTTTTGGATCCAATAACCCGTTCACAGCCCGGACCAATGGCGATTTTCCATGTGTAAAATCATCATTGGCTCGAGGAAACACGTGTCAGCTCCCCGTTGGCACAGGTGTCACTCATCCAATGGGCGAGATGCGCTTATGAAATGTTGACACGTGGACCGGCCCAAAAGTGGCCCATAAAGTTTAAATGGGCCGGCCCAACTAAAGGCGCACAAGATTTTGCGGTCCATAATGGGCCGGCCCAGCAAAATGCCCACGAGATTTTGCGGACCATAATGGGCCGGCCTAGCTAAAGGCCCACAAGATTTTGCGGGCCATAATGGGCCAGCCCCTCTAAAGGCCCATGAGATTTTGCGGACCATAATGGGCCAGCCCAGCTAAAGGCCCACAAGATTTTGCGGACCATAATGGGCCGGCCCAGCTAAAGGCCCACGAGATTTCACCGACCATAATGAGCCGGCCCAGCTGAAGGCCCAAAAGATTTTGATGACACTAGTAGGCCAACCCATTAACAGGCTGCCATGTTTTGGGCCAAATGCCGGCCCATATTTGATTCGGTCCATTACCAGTCTGCCACGTTCCGGGCCTAATAAAGGCCCATATGAGATCCGGCCCGTTAAAAGCCTACCACGTTCTCGGCCAAATTACGGCCCAAATCAGGTCCGGCCCTTTGAGAGGCTTTGGGATAAATTATGGCCCATATCAGATTTGACCCGTCAACTGGACGCTATGCTTTTGGGCCCACTTGATAAAGGCCCATTTAGTAATTCGGCCTGATATTAGTTTCGGCCTGTTAAAGGCGTCTTTAACATTTCGGCCCTATATATATTTCGGCCTGTTAAAAGCCCCTCATATACTTGGGCCTAACTACGGCCCCGTTTGCATCCAGCGTGCTCACAAACGATAATCTGATTGGGCAAAACAAGGACCGAGACAATTTTGGCCTGTTATAAGCCCATGATTTGATTGGCACAATCATGGGTCGGGGTCTATTTCTGTTGGGGAACGTAGTAATTTCAAAAAAATTCCTACGCACACGCAAGATCATGGTGATGCATAGCAACGAGAGGGGAGAGTGTTGTCCACGTACCCTCGTAGACCGACAGCGGAAGCGTTATCACAACGCGGTTGATGTAGTCGAACGTCTTCACGATCCGACCGATCAAGTACCGAACGCACGGCACCTCCGAGTTCTACACACGTTCAGCTCAATGACGTCCCTCGAACTCCGATCCAGCCGAGTGTTGAGGGAGAGTTTCGTCAGCACGACGGCGTGGTGACGATGATGATGTTCCACCGACGCAGGGCTTCGCCTAAGCTCCGCAACGATATTATCGAGGTGTAATTTGGTGGAGGGGGGCACCGCACACGGCTAAGAGATCTCAAGGATCAATTGTTGTGTCTCTGGGGTGTCCCCCTGCCCCCGTATATAAAGGAGCAAGGGAGGAGGAGGCCGGCCCTAGGAGGGGGCGCACAAGTGTGGAGTCCTACTAGGACTCCCTAGTCCTAGTAGGATTCCACCTCCCATATGGAATAGGAAAAGAGGAAGGGAAAAAGAGAAGGAAGGAAGGGAGCGCCCCCCTTCCCTAGTCCAATTCGGACCAGACCAAGGGGAGGGGTGCGGCCACCCTTGAGGCCCTTTTTCTTCTTTCCCGTATGGCCCAATAAGGCCCAATACGTATTCCCGTAACTCTCCGGTACTCCGAAATACCCGGATCACTCGGAACCTTTCCGAAGTCCGAATATAGTCGTCAAATATATCGATCTTTACTTCTCGACCATTTCGAGACTCCTCGTCATGTCCCCGATCTCATCCGGGACTCCGAACTCCTTTGGTACATCAACATACATAAACTCATAATAAAACTGTCATCGTAACTTTAAGCGTGCGGACCCTACGGGTTCGAGAACTATGTAGACATGACCGAGACACGTCTCCGGTCAATAACCAATAGCGGGACCTGGATGCCCATATTGGCTCCCACATATTCTACAAAGATCTTTATCGGCCAGACCG
Source organism: Triticum aestivum (assembly GCF_018294505.1). Classification (NCBI taxonomy): domain Eukaryota; kingdom Viridiplantae; phylum Streptophyta; class Magnoliopsida; order Poales; family Poaceae; genus Triticum; species Triticum aestivum. The sequence goes on from NC_057796.1 coordinate 254,036,765, forward strand.
CATAACAACATACGTTGTTCCCTTTGTCATCAGTATGTTACTTGCCCGAGATTCGATCGTCGGTATCTCGATACCTAGTTCAATCTCGTTACCGGCAAGTCTCTTTACTCGTTCCGTAACACATCATCTCGCAACTAACTTATTAGTCACAATGCTTGCAAGGCTTATAGTGATGTGCATTACCGAGTGGGCCCAGAGATACCTCTCCGACAATCGGAGTGACAAATCCTAATCTCGAAATACGCCAACCCAACAAGTACCTTTGGAGACACCTGTAGAGCACCTTTATAATCACCCATTTACGTTGTGACGTTTGGTAGCACACAAAGTGTTCCTCCGGTAAACGGGAGTTGCATAATCTCATAGTCATAGGAACATGTATAAGTCATGAAGAAAGCAATAGCAACATACTAAACGATCGAGTGCTAAGCTAACGGAATGGGTCAAGTCAATCACGTCATTCTCCTAATGAGGTGATCTCGTTAATCAAATGACAACTTATGTCTATGGCTAGGAAACATAACCATCTTTGATTAACGAGCTAGTCAAGTAGAGGCATACTAGTGACACTCTGTTTGTCTATGTATTCACACATGTATTATGTTTCCGGTTAATACAATTCTAGCATGAATAATAAACATTTATCATGATATAAGGAAATAAATAATAACTTTATTATTGCCTCTAGGGCATATTTCCTTCAATTTCGGCCTGCTGCCGGCCCGTGAGCTGTTCGACACTTTCCAGGCCCAACCTACTTTTCAGCCTCCTAAAAAGCCCATTGAGTTTTCTTGGAAAAATAGGGCCGGCTGTTTACTCGGCCTATTAAAGGCCCGAATCTACTAATGGGCCAGTTTACATTTAGGCCTGTTAATGGACCAAGATGACGGGGCCCATGATGCGGATCATACATAGTGATTTGCATGACGGCCCGATTATGTACCGTAATTTTACGGTTTGGCCGGTTTACTGCGAAGACAGGATATATATATACAGTAAAATAACTGCAACATCGTGAATAAGAAAAAAACCTAGACTATACAATAAAGAAACTACGGCATATTACATCCACTGGGCATCAAAATTCGCCACTATGATAATAAAGCACAAGCAGACAGCAGATTACATACACTGGGCATCAAAGATCGCCACCAGTGCAATTAAACACGCCGACAAAATAATATACAAAACCGACAGCACTTCAATAGAGTTCAAGAAAGGTTAGCCCTGCTCGGGAGCTGCAGCGCAAGCAGCTGAGCAAGCTGATGAGACTGCACTTGTTTGACACTTATATCCTCCTCACTCTGAAAGATAAACAAGCAGACCGATGACAGGTTTTGCACATATAAGTATCAGTGCTAACATTTCATCACATTTCTTACTAATGAATAAAGTGACACAGTTTAAAATAGCATTGACATAATATGGTATTGTTCAGGTCAAGACATGGCAGGAAATGACATTGTGAAGGAGTTGGCAGCTTCACGACACCACTGGATTATAGATCAAGAACTCATAAGTATCAATGGTTAGTGTGCTGTCAATTTATCCCATTTCAGATTGGCAAAATAAGATCACTTGCTCTGTATAGTTTAATTTACATGGTATGAAGAAGGAACTTGGTTGTACAACTGAAAACTTAAATTGAGAAGGACAAACTTTTGTTTATGAAGTGCATAATAAACTTTAAACATGCAATTTGATGCAAACACCAAAAATAAACAGCTATGCAGTCATGCCTAACCAAATATACACAACAAAGTTTGAAGGCTTGAGAAGGACAAACTTACATTATTGGTGAAGGCAGGCTCTATAAAGCCCTTGTCCATGCTGATGGGGGGGGGATTCAAGAAGTTTACCACAAAATCTTCTTCATAAGCATTGCCTTTATTCTACATTTTGTTAAGAGTAAATATAGATGTGACAATATAAGAAAAATGGAGAATATTTAAGATAAGATGAAGAGTGATGCTACATAACCAAGTAGCTATAAATGTAAGTATAGCAATACAGGCAAAAGGTACAGCCAAGAGCAATGCAGAGCTAAACTTCTTCAGTACCATCGGTGTTATCCAACCTTATGGTAAGAGTAAATATAGATCTTATGTGTAGAAAATGGAGGGCAAAGGAAAATAAGCTGCAGAGTGATGGTACATGAACAACTACCTGTCAATATAAGTACACTAATAAAGGACATCATGTACTTACAAGAACAATGCAGAGCTAAAAATTTTCATTGGCATTGGATATATTGTACACTAATGTAACCATTCATACAGATCAGATAATTTGGAGCGAACAATTGATAAGCAAGCTATCATGCATACTGCTGTCACATAATGAACCAGGTATGTATGCAAGTACAGTGATACAGGACAATAGGTACTAACAAGTGCAAAGCAGCGGGCAGCATATTTGCGATATCCTGTTGTTCTTTTCAAACCGGAATTCCTTTTCGAGCAGATTTCCTGCAAAAAGATCCGTAAGGCACATGCGGAAAAGTAGAAGTGCAAATTGTCATGCGATATCATAGACAGTACCTCATCCTCGGAACGAGACCAATGCATAACAAGGTTTTTCCATTCAATGTCTTCTAAATTTAGCACAAGAGACTTCACCAGAAATTCGTTTATAGACTTGCCATCAAAGTGTGATTTCCTCAGGTAACACCGATACTGCTGCAATGCTTCCTTGAAAAGCGCAAGCAAGCTTTGCTCGTCATGACTATCCATATTGACCCTCGCCTACTTACAACAATGTAATGTAAATCATTGATGTGTTCAATCAGCAGAAAACAGGAAAATAATCACCATGAATAATAGCACTTACACGTAAGTGGGACAGGAAGATGTGAAAATGGTGTTTGTCTTCACAATCTTCCCATGATGGGAATATATGCACGTAGTCCCTAACACATTGAAAGCATTGTCTTTTAAACTGGGAATAACTGGAATGGGGTTCCAGTCTGCAGGATTTGGCCGTCTCTGCAGTTGGGATAGGTCTTCGGCCAGTGGACTTGTTGTACTTTTTGCTGGAGTGGGATTTTTCTGTGGTACGGCTGGTGCTATGGCAACTGAAATCGGCATACCTTTTGCTGGAGTGCAGGTCCTATGTGGTGGGGCTAGTGGTGTGGCCAGTGAAGTATGGGTACAGTCTGCTGGAGTCGGTCCTACGTTTTGTGTCACTGGTTGTACAGCCAATATAAGTGGGGTGTTGTCTGATTTCTCCGGCACAACCACGTTTTTCAAGGACTTTGCTGGTGCTCCTTCAGGTTCGGCAATCACCCTCTTCCTTTTTGATGTCTGATGCACAAGAACATCATTTGAGTGGAAAAACATGGTATGATGACAGATGGAATATGTATTGATAATGGATGGGCATGGCATCTCGACATATATGATGAGTAAACTAAGCAGATGGCGGTGCAACAAAGTAGAAGAAATGCAAGACAACATATGCAAGATACGCGCAATCAATAAAACCTTGCCAAATTAGAACAGGCACCTTGATGGGTGAATAGGACAGGCCATCTGCCTTTGACTCCTCGAGGTTAGAATAGTCATTAGGATCATATTCTGAACAAGAATCAACAGGTGGGGAGCGTATGAGTTTCATTGCATCCAGAATGGCACTCAATGCCTTGGTGCCAATTTTGTAAGTCATTGCAGTGTTTAGCTTCAAGAGTGGACTACTGCTAGTGCGACACAAAGCAGCTACACAGATCATAGTGTAGATATAACGGGAAAACCGTAAGCATCAGAGTAAAATCAGCAAAGTGGAACTTGCTGGAATATATGTGCTAGTATTGCCGGTACGGCTAGAAAGGCTTCAGATACCAGCTCTCTTCAACTGAAGGTGCGGTACTGTTAATATCAGTGTAACTCTCAAAGGCGACACAGCTCCCCGCATTTCCTTGCTATTATTATAGGATTCAAGTGGGCAGGCCACTACAAATCCTATTCCCATGTTTACAAAATCCTACGAATCAAAGAGGCCCGAAGAGTTCAAAGTGTCCATCACAACCGACCGTATAGACCTCTACACTGCAAATGTCCCTGCTCATCTTCACAACAAGGAACATACTATACTACTATCATACTCCCTCTGTTCCAAAATATAAGTCTTGGTAGAGATTTCCACTATGGATCACATACAGATGTATCCAGATACATTTTAGAGTGTAGATTCACTCATTTTGCTCCATATGTAGTCCATGGTGGAATCCATACAAAGACTTGTATTTAGGAATGGAGAGAGTACTTATTAAAGAAGAACGGAAGAGGAACATGCTAAAGAAGAGCAAGCAGATTTTGGATAATAAAATGTTCGTTGCGCAGTGCCCACACATGATGAACCAGAGCGCATTAAGAAAACAACTCCCAGCTATCTCTCTATATGTGGTGCACGTGCTTTTCGAAAGTAAAGTAGGAACATTAGCTGACCAATTAAATGTTATCTGTTTTAGTAATATCAGCATCATATCAGATTCGTACTTGAGCAACAAGTTTGGAATTATGAGTGGCACGTTGTTTAGCTTGATGGATTCAGGAGCAGTGCTAAGCAGGTACGATGATGGTACTGAATATAAAGGCATGTCTGCATGCAAGTCGCGTGACTTTTGTCATTTGGGTCAGTCGACCATTTCAGGCGGTTGGATGAAGATCCTACGTCTCCTAACCCTTCTTCTTCCTCGTCTCTGATTCTTCCCATACAGAACACCACACGGGCCGCCGGCCGGACCACCGGCCCCACCGCCTGTGTTCCTCCGCCACCCCCACCCCCACCCCCGCCCCCACCCGCATCGAGTTTTCTTCGTTGGGCGAGGCCCAACCACCACCCCCCACAACCACCGTCCCCACCCGAGCCCCTTCGTTCACACCGGCGAACTCTGGTGAGCTCTAAAAAATTGACTGACCCAATTTTGAAATTTAGTCTACTGTGATTTAACTAGTGTGGAATATAAAAGGGGAAAACCATAAGCATTGGGAGTATAGTGTTGAGCGTGCCATGGCGGATCTGAAGGTGCAAACCGGACAAAGGCAACTTCACAACCAATGTTTGCTTTCAACTAGCAAGTAAGTGATGGACAAGAAATCAGAGTAAAGCAGTGGCGATCTATTTTCTTGCTGCGATAAATAAGTTGAGCGGATATGAAAGAGTACCGCCTCTGGTGCGGCGCCGTGTATCCATCTGCTGAGAATTTGACGGTGTTGCGGTAGCGATGGCTGTCGGCGGCGTGGAAGCAGATCTAGGAGGGTAGACGATGGCCGCGGGGCGCGGTGGACGAGACGGTCGTAGGAGCGGCGCCGGCAAGGTGGACGACGACGGGGATGAAGCGAGAGGACGGGATGCAAGGATCCCGGTCCGAAGCCGTGGATGAGAGAGGTCGATCTCTTGTAATGGATGGCGGCGTCGGGGTATCAGCTCCAGCATGGTGGAGGAGGACGGCGGTGGATGGGGTGGCGGACGGAGGAGGCTGGGGTGGAGAGGGTGTTTTGGCACCCACAGAGTACGAATGGGGAAATGGAGGTAGAGAGGAAGGGGGGAACCATGTCTTCAGGGCGCGCTTGTCTCAAATGCGAGGAGATTTACAAACTTAGCCCCCGTTTCAAATTTCCTACATCACAGCAATATTAGTCGGTTGGGGATAGGACGGTAATCTCGCATACACCGAATATTTACCGATGAGAGTTTGTTTTTGGCGCCCACCGTGCATGAATCGGGGAGGGAGTCGATTTCGGCCGAGGACACACTGTGTTTTGGCGCCCACCGTGTATGAATCCGGGTGAGAGGCAGTTATGTCACGTTTGAGTGAAATTACAAACCTATCCCTATCGAAACCTATAGAAATCGAGCAGATAGGCTTTGCATGGCAGGGATAGGCAGTAGTAATTTCCATCTCGCAGATTTTGGTTTCGGGAGGTTACTGTGACTTTCCCCGCTTCGTTCAAATTTTGCAGAGTGCACATTTACCGTGCCAACTCAATTCGAATCCCGTTTGTATTCTGTTTTTTTGGGCGGGATCCATTTTCGATTGGAATGAAATTATATATACATCATTTTTATATATACTTTCAAAAGCACAACACCCTTTATACATAAATATGGTTTACAAATGGCATGATCTCAGATTCATAAGGTTGTATCCATCAATTTGGATTTTCAAATATTTGAAAACCACTTTATGTAGAAATCCAATGTATGCATTCCTCGCTAACTGTCTCCAATTAATGTGTGTTTCATGCGGGTTTCTTTTACTTCGCAAACATGTATAATGTGTTTCACACACGCAACATATAGTGTAATCCCGTTTAGACATTAATTGCATATAGACCATGCATTGTTTCTAATTAAAGAATCTATGGATCACCAATATTGATAAACTATATAACATTACACGTGTCCCCAAATTCAAATGAATATGCATGTATGATACACCAATTTGCGTTATGATATTATCGATGTGGTGATCTCCAGTTTAAATATTTGAATCCCATTTAATCCAGATATTCGTCTCATATAACTATCACTCATGCTTATATTGGACTATCTCTCTAGACCTATACGCGTTCATCGTCTCTCGGGTATCTCTCGTGCTACATGTATGTCGACAATGATCTTTTATCTTCGTAACACACTGAAGGTACTCTCTCCCTCGACCTTCATCACTCTATCTCTCTCTAAGTATATCTCGCTCCCTGCTATGTGTCTCTAACTATGATTCTCCATGTGGAATCTCTTTCTCTCACACAAACACAAAACTTTGTCTCCCGGGGTCTCATTTCTCTCTACTATTCCCCTGTGTGCCACTCGCACACCCCTCATACAGAGATGTCTTTCGCTCCTTAGGTATGAGAACCCACGACTCTTCCTCTTAAATATCTCTTTCTCACACACAAACACAAACTCTGTCTCCCAGGGTCTCATATTCATCCACTGTTCTCTTGTATGTCGCTCACACACACACTCTCTCCCTAGAGATATCTTGTGTTCCCTCATATGTCTCTCTAGCTATCACTCTCGTTGTGAAATATCTTTCTCTCTCGCAGACACAAAACTCCGTCTCTCGGGATCTCATTTCTCTCCGATATTTGTTTGTATGTGAGTCACATGCACCATGTCTTCATCTCTCTCACACCCACACACATAACTCAACCTTCTGATCCACTCGACTCCTATCTCTAACGCACACTAGCTAGCATCTTTATCTTTCTATTTATCTGTTTCTCCATCAACCTTCTTTCATTTATAGGTTGATCTCTTTTGCACAATCGTCGTGCCTCACTCCCTCTGCTAGATGCATGCTCCAGCCCACGCCACTATCTCTTAAAGACAAAAGCACATGCTCAATTGTCGGGCCTTCTTCCCTGCATTCTCACATGCATGCATATTGTCATACCGATCCATATCTCCCATGTCATTTATCTTATGACTTATGTCTTCTTTGTTTTATCTTGATCATGCACACGCGCGCGCGCACACACACATCCCACGTATACATGTATACCTCTCACACATGCACGTTCAAGGTCTCTATGTATCCATACGTAGTTAATTACCCTCAACCCTAATGCCACATCGAATCGTTCTCTTTTTGTGTGCACATAACTTCCGCCTGGATGGGTAAAACACACACTCACACTTAACAATCTCCTTCTAGCTACCCCCCTCTCACTGTTCCCCTATATTCCCGAAACCAATAAGACCATCCCTTCATTTAATTCCTGCCTACACGCACCATCGATATATAGTAGTCTTCCTCGGTGTCTCTTGAACAAACACGTTCTCTCGATGTCAACTCCTCTCACGCGCGCACACCTTATCTTCCCTCTCTACGGGCATTTTCTCTCTCGCACCCCATCGTTGGTGGCCTCTGCCATACACATCACCTCTCTATGATGAAGCCATGCACACTTAAATTACATCCGCCACCGAGGACACCGCGAAACACACACACACACACCCACCCACACACCCACACACACAAACACACACACACACGCAC
>NC_057796.1:254045102-254080363 GCF_018294505.1 Triticum aestivum
TAAGACTCCATCTCTCTCTCTCTGTCACACACACACACACAAACACACACACACTAAGACTCCATCTCACACACACATGCTCTAGGCGGAGCATTTGTTCCTACCACCCTTCATCCAACCTTACCCATATGATAAACAATCACCTTAATTTACTTGTATAACATGGACAAATTCCACTTTACTTTAGTAGTTAGCAAACTTATCATCTGTACCCTTATAAAAAACCGAGTTGGCGATGATGGTGTGCCTGCCATCTTGTAATATAGACCGTCGGATCTATATCTGACGGATAGAAAGCAAACTATGATAATTTTACAAAAGATACCCGCACCTCTCTCCACATCCTTATATCCCACAACCTCATTGCTGAGCAATTAAAAAAGAAAGTCTCTGGAACAATCTAGCATGGTGGCCGCTGCCGCCTGCCGGCGCCGTCCATCCCCATGCCTCCGCCCATTCCAACCACCAGTCACCACCATGCTCCACTCCTCCTCACCTTATCTCTCATCTTTCATTTTTTCGATGACATTCTCGAGATACCAGTTTTCCGATAAAATTCTCGAAATATCATTAGTTTTTACACATGGGACTACTCCTGCATGGGTAAATCACAACAGGTGTTTTGTAAAAAATGCATATTGATGTTCCGTGCAATGCACGAGCATCTTGCTTGTAATTATATAATGCAAATCACCAGCAGGAAGTGACATTTTTTTACACAACCACGTTAACATGGCCACGTAAATCACTAGCCAAAGTAAATACCATGATACTTATATGCCGATGCAAAAGGTTGAGTACATGTCCGAAGAGTAGAGTCGCACACACGCACTCTGTCTCTCAGAATCTCACACACACACCGGTTACGTGACGCCCACTTAAGCAGACGTGTATGTTACAATTTGTGCACCCGCGGGTACACGTGATGCTGCACATTTATTTAAGCCAGACGGCGAACCCAAACAGTAGCTGCATTCATTCCCCTCCCGCCGCCTCTTCTCTGGTCGCTGTCGCCCGGTAGCCATGGCCCGGCCGAAGGTAACAACATACGCCATACTCCGCCGGAGCGGCGCTTTAATCTGGAAATTTTAGTGGTCATGCATGCATCTTTTTGTGCTAGCACTCCTATATAAGGGTTGACCGGTCGCTTCCCGCGGACGTGCGCGGGCGGTGGAAGAGGAAGGAGAAGGGAAGCGGGCTGTGGAGTAACGTTTTTACCACAATTTCTTAGGAAACTGAGTGCGATAATTGAGTAGTTTTGCAAACTACCAGTACTACACCTGAAACGGTTCAAAACCTATACTCCCTTGCCAGCGCGCGCTTCCCGCGTGAAACGGTCAGCGTCGCCCTGGAGCGTCAGTGCCGCATTAATGCCCGGCCAGAGCGGAGGCGACCTCTTACTGGCGCCGGCTTTGAAGCGGCGCGACGGCCGAGAGAGCGCCGCTTCCTGGTGCACGCGACTGCTCCGCGTCGAGGCTGGCCATATGCCCTGTTTGGATCCATGGGTTAGAGTTAGTTTGAGCTAGTTGGGGCTCAAATAGCCCTAAAGTATCCAAGCGTGAGGGTTTAAATTGGAGCAAGTTGCACCGAACCCACCAAAAAAGAAACTATCCCAACCAAGAGGTGCTAACTGGAGATAGTTCTCATTGGGACCACTGAAAAATCACTTTTCTCTCTCCATCAAGTGCATTTATTGTCAATTAACCCTATCACCCAAACACCTCTTTGGCTACAGTTAGTTCAGGGTTAGTCATGAATTAGTCTAACCTCTAGCTAAGTTAGAGTATCCAAACATGAGCAGTATAGGACATGCAAGTTGCTCAAAGTATACAGTCAAATTCGTACGTGAAAGGATTTTTTCTTTTTGAAAACGGAACGTGAAAGGAATTTTTTTAGAATGCTCTTGGCATGTCGCTAACATGTGATGAGTTAACCGACGTCAATAGATGGCAAAAACGCCAGCCCGCCGCACTTTGAGAGAGACGAGGAGGGAGAAGCGATACAGGCTGCTGGATTACTAGAGATAGGTGTCGCACGGAAGCCAAGAAATATGGTGATAGCGTGGGTTAGCCATGTACTAGTATGATGTAACTACACTGGGCTGCCGTGTTTCGTACTCTTCCAGTCCACTGTGGAGATGATTGGTTGATTTTATATCGCTGGATAATATAAAATATTATGAGTGCATACGCTCCACCACGAGGTTCCTTGCTCCTTCTCGGTCGTCGGGAATCTATGTTCTTCCACTCTATTTTTTTACATGAGCTTTGTTCATCCTTTTGCCAACAAGCGAGACATCTAGCATCAAGGTGCACATGTCATGCAAGGATCGTTCCATCTATATGAAGAACATGTGGGACTGGAACTACGAGACGGACATGTACCCAGGAGTGGACGTGCGAACCTGTGTAATGTAGCGCAGTAAGTGAAGTAGAAATGCACAATTAGTATGAACATGCGTGGCATATAGGCATTTGTCTCTTACTACCACTAAATGTTGTACGTGCAATGCCCGGTGATGTTATGGAGTACGTGACTAAGTACTCTACTACTACTATATTAATTGGAGGCACATATTAGGTTTTATATTTATTTACGTGTATGCCCCGAGACCTTCCAACTAGACGTGTCTTTCTCTCTGGGTCGCACTTTGTATCGTTCATACCACTAGTACAGTAGTACTACTACGTGTGGTCTCCGACCCAGAAGTGGAGACGCTCTACCACACTGTTTATGTCCCATTCCTTTCGCTGACGTGTGGGACATCCATCACGTGCCGTGTGTTTGGCACTCCTTCGTCGTAAGAGTTGAAACGCTAGCATTCATCAGAAATAAAAAATAAATATAAATCATCAGTGATACTATACCACGCGGTTTCCTTGCTCCTCGATATCAGAAAGAATACTTCCGCTCGCCGACATGTGGGACGTCGACCATCCTGGTCCACTTGCCATGCCCGCAGAACTCCAAGGGAGAGTCACCATGGTCGTCGCGCCACAGTAATTACTAATGAGCCGTCAAATCATAGGCCCAACCTTACCCACTGTGAAGTTGCTCGGACGAAGGAACCATCATGACTTCGTTGAATTCCGCTTCTTGAAGAAAACTACTGTACCAGCAGTACTGCTAGCTACAGTAGTTACTCCAGCAGAGGCCTCCTTTGGTTCATAGGATAGGAATTTTATAGGAATATGAAAATCATAGGAAGTGAGATGACATGCATCTCAATTATTATAGAGAAAGAGATGCCATTTGATGCATAGGATAGGAATTTTTCCATTGTGTCTAGGCTAATGTACTGGTAGTTTGCTCTAAAAACTACAGTAGTAACTAGTAGTAGTACTGGTACATGCTTGTAATTAATTAAACAAACGTACGGGCGACACAGACACACACACTAACTACTAGTACTACTACTTCTCACATGCTGGCTAGACGCCGTTGTTCTCCTTCCCGGCTTTATCGGCGACACCCCACCGTGCTTGGATCTCCGCTGACCTCTCCGCAGCAGCGCGTGCGTCCTCTTCTTTCTTGTGGTGGCGGGCCTCTCTTTTCTTGAGTGCTTTATGACTTTTCCGCTCCCTCTGTGCGGATTTGGCTGCCTCTTGCTCTACCGCCCATTCGGCCTTGGCAGCTTCAAATTCCGCCCACATAGGTGTGAGGTCGCGAGCGGCGATGAACTCGGCACGGCGGGATGCCGCCGCTTCCCTACCATTCTGTGTGCGGTCGTGGGCGGCGAGGAACTCGGCGCGACGTGATGCCATCACTTGCTTACCGGCTAGTGTGTAGCGCGGTGGCATGAACGATGCTTGGTGACAGCTCTGGTGGTCGCCGAAGGCTAGCTGGCGACAAGAGCGGTTGCATGGACGCCTGGTTGTCAATACGTGACGCATACGCCTCAAAGGCTCGTCATCCATGAGTTCACATTTTACCACCACGCCAGCATCTGACCGCCCTGGCCTACCGAAACCCCTTCCATCGCTAGCGCGCGCTTCCCGCCTGAAACGATCACCTCTCCAAAACGTCAATGCCGCATTCACCAGCCTTAACTGTAGGTGCAGTTGGTGTGTCACTGACATGCGAGCCAGATGCCCATTGGGCCCACATGTCAGTGATACAACGCACCTGCGGTTAAGTCACTGAAGCAGCGTCCGCATTCACGCCCGACGCGACCTCTCACTGGCACCGGCATTGCAGCAGTGCGACGGCCGAGAGAGCGCCACCCGCGCGGCATCCCGGTGCAAGCGATTGTTCCGCGTTAACGAAACCGCAGCTATCCTTCCGTCCTCCACCCACATTAATGACACGCGGCAGCCGACGAACCTACTCCGGCGCTAGCCGTCCATCCGTCTGCCGCGGCTCATTGCCATTCGCCTGCTATATTAACTTGAGCCCCAGCTCCCAGCCATAGCCAAAGACCCACACTCATTCTCCTCCGGTCCCTTCCTTCTGTCGGCACATGGCCTCCTGGCGCTCCAAAGCTCTCTTGGACGTACTGTCACTGGAGCAGACGAAGGACATCGACGGCCCCGCTCCAGGCGCGCTACAAAGCTCTCTTGGACGTACTGTCGCAGGAGCAAACGAAGGAGATCGCCGGCTCCCCCCCGGCTGCCCTCCGCCGCCACGACCACGAAGCCGGTGCACATGTGCGGGCGCAGCCGGCAGCGAGGAAGAGTAGTACACGATAGGTCGCCGCCGCCCTGTTACCAGGAAGGCCACCGCTCCTCCACTCAGTCGACGCCAAGCTTGGTAGGATAAACATCGGCGGCCGATTAGCCGCTTGACGGTGATGTAGAGGCGGAAATCTTCAGAACCTTGTGCTCCGGAGGAGGAGGTTATCGAGGCGGATGAGGAGGAGGCAAAGGCAATAGCCGGCTTTCTAAGGTCATGGCCGGACATGGTGGTCGGGCGCCGATGATCATTTAGATTAGGTTTACAGTAGGTTTTACTATGGTTTGCGCGAAATGTGTAATGAATTTCGTCCAGTTTATAGGAAAAGTGTTCGAAATGTAATGAATTTCATCCGGTTAATTTGAAATTTGCTTTGTTTGCATGAATTTCGTCCGGTTAGTTCATATAGTTGTCGAAAGATATGCGGGCAGCATTGGATGGCATCCATCAGTGTCCCCGGACAGATGCCGGTGTAAATTTGAGGGCCAGCGCTGGAGATGCCCTAAGTATCATGCTATAATCGCTAACAGTGCTCCATTATTTCGCAGGGAACCGTTTTCCCTCGATCAAAATCAGATCCGCCATGTTTCGTACTCCTCCCACGTAAGAGTGTAGACTCTTGCTTACATAAAAATTGGAGCAAGTGGACGGAACTGTAGCACGTCATATCACTCAAACTAGCCCGCCTAACACGCGGGAAAGCACCACCCTCGTCATTTTGTTCTAGATTTCTATGATTGATCGCACGAAAATGTTACGCTTGGCAAGTTCAAAAGGAAAAGGTGGCACACTTACGACTCGTACGCGTCACACCCCCGACAGTCTGGCTCGCACGCCCTCACCAGAGGGGACACGCGTTGTCTCGCATTTTCACTAACATGTGGGACTGCAATTGAATAAATCGTCGATAGCCGAAATCTAATCGCTCGGCGGGCGTCGGTTGAGAAGAGAGACGGGGGAGGGAGAAGAGATCGCCCGCCCGCCGCGCATGGACTCCAAGAAATATATATGGTGATAATGTGAGGTGGGCCATGGGGGAGTCCGGAGTAAGTGAAGTAGAAAGGCACAAATGGTATGAACATGCGTGGCATATAGGGTGTGTTTGGTAGCGTTCTCGTCTCAGCATAGTTGTTCCCTCTTCATGCATGCTCAACTCAACACCCTCTTCATGCATGCTCTCTTCATGCATGCTTCTAGTGTATTTGTGCTAAACTAGTGTGGACTCATGCACCCACCATACACTCTACCAAACACCCAAAAGTGGGTCGAGAAGGGAACTCTTGGGCGGCATTTGTCTCTTACTACGTACTCCCTCCGTTCCAAATTACTCGTCGTGGTTTTAGTTCAAATTGCCTCCAACTAATATAGTAGTAGTAGAGTACTTAGGCACGTACTCCATAACATCACAGTGCATTGCACGTACAACATTTAGTGGTACTCCCTCCGTTCCAAATTACTCGTCGTGGTTTTAGTTGGTGATGTTATGGAGTACGTGCCTAAGTACTCTACAACTACTATATTAGTTGGAGGCACATATTAGGTTTTATATTTGTTTACGTGTATGCCCCGAGACCTTCCAACTAGACATGTCTTTCTCTCCAGGTCGCACTTTGTATCGTTCATACCACTAGTACTACTACGTGTGGTCTCCGACCCAGAAGTGGAAGAAGTGGAGACGCTCTACCACACTGTTTTTTTTGCGCCGGGCTCTACCACGTTGTTCATGTCCCACTCCTTTCGTTGACTTGTGGGACATCCAGCACGTGCCGTGTTTGGCACTCTTCGTCGTAAGGGTTGAAACGCTAGCATTCATCAGAAATAAAAAAATAAATATAAATCAGCAGTGATACTATTCTTTTTTTAAATTATCCTGGTCTACTCCGGTCATATCGCAGGCCCAACCTTTCCCACTGTAAGTTGGTCGGACGAAGGAACCATCATGACTTCGTTGAATTCCGCTTCTTCAAGAAAACTTATTGTACCCGCAATACTGCTACCACACACGAAGACTGGACGGCACTGTACCACGTCATACCACTGAAACCCACTAGGCCATCCTCAAAAAAGAAAAAAACCCACTAGGCCAAACTAGCCCACCTATAGGTCATCTATATTGGAACGGAGGGAGTACGTCTTTGTACTGCTATGATTTTCTGTTGTACGTCTCTGTACTTTTGCTACGATTTTCCTACCCTATGAACCAAATGAGGCCTGAATGTATCCGTGTCGACTAAGCCTACAATTTTAGGAGCTTGGGCTATTGGCCGATTGACGACGGATAAGTATAAGCGTACCACGAACTCATCAGCCCCAACGTTTCTCTTCGGCGAGTGTTTTGCAAGTACTATAGCTCGCACAGTAGCTAGCCTACTAACACCAAGAATCATCAAACAAGCCCTGCTGATATGATAAACAGTTCAAACTTACATCTAAGCATGCCATATATTACATCAAAAGCTGGCGAGGATACATCTGTTTCCATAACTCGGAGAGGGTTCACATGATTCACTATCAAACAAAAGTAGCAAGTACCACCCACACAAGACAGTGCACTAGCCCTAAGATGGTTTGATAACACGCATCGTTCTGGTAATTAAACACAGGGCAATGCAAACTACCCTGAAGGATTAGCGCGACCAACTATTTCTTGTCATCGATCTCTCGGGCAATGACCACAACACGGACAACGGCATGGGAATCGATCTCTGGGGCGATGTCCACAGGACTGACTGCGACATCAGAATCGATCTCTGGGGCGATGTCCATAGGATGGACAGCGGCATCGGAATCGGTCTCCGGCGCGATGCCAACAGGACGGACCGCGACATCGAAAACGATCTCTGGGGCGTTGTCCACAGGATGGGCCGTGACATCGGAATCATCAAGGACGTCCACCGGCACCTGCACAACCCTAACATATTAGCAAGCACATTGCAAATAATCAAAAACCACAACTATGGTAATAAGCTATTATTTTTTGCCTTGTGCAGCTCACCGGGGGATCCCATCCCTCCAGGGGCCATGTCCTCATCCTCGATGGGGGCCATCACCTTGCCAGGGGAATACTGCTTCTCAACGGCGACTATCTCCTCAAACTCAGCCTTGAGCCTCGCATAGGTGGCCATCAGAGTTTCTGGGGTAGGCACGGTGGGGCCCTTGCTGTTCTTCCAACTTTCTTTGAGCAGTTCGTCCGCCAACGTCGTCAACTCTTTGGCTAGTGCTTGTTTCTTGGAGTTCTTCATCTCCATGGGTTGGCCCGCAAACATGGTCAACTCGTTGGTCGGTGCTCGCTTCCTGGAGATCGCTGTCTCCAGTGGGTTGTCCGTCGGCAACTCTTTGCCTAGTGCTCTAGGATCCATCAATGAACTAACAAACAAAAAGCAATCGAAAGGAAACCACAATCGCAATGAAAACGGGAAAAGAATAGGGTGTGAGAATCGGTTGGTGCTTCACAAAAAGAAGATTCTTGGAATGAAAATATAGCAGCATCACTGATTCACCCACCTTTCCTTCGTCGGTACAGAAGAAAAATGGCAGAAGTGAGTAGCCTGGAGTGAGGTTTTGTTCAAGAAAGGGGAGAAAGGGCTTCAACGAGCATTCCAGTGAAATGATGGTTGCTTCGTCCAGTCCAACTTTGAGGCCACTTTACCACTGCTGGTAAAGGTGTGGGTTTTGTGATATGACGGGTCATGACGGCCACAACGGATTAACCGTTGAGTTTTGACTGTAGCACCTCGCTGTGATTTGGTGGATGGCACGCGGGCCCGGATGCTTTGATGCCCCGCATGTAGATAGAGCGGCTAGTCATATAGGAGTGCTCAATATTGTGCACCGCGACCAAGGTAGAGAGGAAAAAGAGAGAACTACATAATTAATGCATGAGTTTAATTAGGGTAGTTTTGTAAAGTACGAGATACATTCCTCCAATCGCAAAATGCCTTGGTTGATGAGATTTGAGATTTGAGCCCTATAAACCGGAAGGGAGGGAGTACTGCACGCGGTGTAGTCTAGTCACTTGTTGAAATCTCTAGAAAGGCAAATACTCTTTTCCAGTTTACAGGGCTATACTAGCAAGTACTAGTACAACTTCCTCCGTTTCAGTTTACAAGTCCTACGCGTATATCTAGGTTGCTAATTTTATCACCCTAATATAAACTATATAACTAAAAAATTATACGGTTTGAAAATAGAACATCTAAAGTTTATATTGGTATTTTTTTGTAATATATGACTTGTATTAGGTTGGTTAAATTGACAACCTAGGGCTACGCGCACGCCCTGTAAACTGAGAGAGAGGGAGTACAATAGTGGGCTCAAATAGCAATTTTGTCTCATGCAAGAGCCTGGCTATATGCGTGCTCCAAGGCACCGCACCACGCGAGCGTTCGCAACTGCCACGTTCGGGTTGCGCTTGGCTCTTCGCCTCTTCGAGAAACAATGATGTTACTCCTACTTCTACAGTATCGAATCCACTGCTGCATGTCCGTCCACCTCGTGCGGGAGGGATAGCGTGTAGCGAAAGCTCCTACTAGTCCTGCCAGCCACCACGCTCATGCGCGAGGGAGGGACGCAACTTCATTGACTTACTGCTCCTGCCTTTGAGTCTATTACAGGTGGGCCCAACAGGTGGCTGGCCCACCTGTCATGCAGCCAAAGGCAGGTGCAGTTAAGGACCGGAGCTCAGTCCACGAGGGAGAGGGCGTTGTAGTAATCAAACTTCACGGTCTTGTACAAGTTGACGCGACACATCAAAGCACTGCACTCGATATAAGTCTTTTTACACATTTCAAATGGACTACAACATACAGATGTATGTAGACATATTTTGCTTCGTATGTAGTCACTTGTTGCAATCTCTGAAAAGGCTTATATTTGGAAATGGAGGGAGTACAATGCATGCATGCATGCCGTGACTTCCCTTTTGATACTGGCATGTGTTGATTTGATGCACCTTGCCAAATTTTGACTATAAATTTAACTAACCAAATTTTCATGCATGTCACAAAAAATTACGGGGCTGTTTGGATTGTGACTATGTTTGTCTTATGTTGCCACATTATTTTTCCCACACTTGCCACACTTGCCTAACTTGAGTTGCTCAAATTGTTAGACACAGTTTGGCTTGCCTAAGGGAATCTTGCCACACTTTTTGTGTCTATGACATGTGGGGTTCACTGCTAATAAAAAAAATCTTGTCTTAGGTGCGGCTAATAAAAAAGACTTATATTTAGGAACGGAGGGAGTAGAAAATTTAAACAATAATGCATGTTGGGGCAACCCACGTTTCCGATAATTTTAGCCGTGGGCTTGTTCACAATTTTTACGAGGGGGTGGTTGTTCATTTAATGGAGGGACATGTACCAGACATGAACGATACAAAGTGCGACCTGGCACACCGTAACACCACTTGGAACAAGCGGGTAGCTATCTCAAAAAAGAATCAACAAATAAAAAAACGGCGACCTGGCACGTAGTACACAGTTTTAAATGATTGTTTTGATGGAGTGAAAGAGGAAAACTACCCCACTACATATATATAGGCCGGAGCCTCCGCGCTTGCTTGCTAGGGTTGCTCTATTCACACACTCTCATCCTCTTCAGATCTAAACAAGATAGGGGTGGTAACACTGTCTTTCTCCCTTCAAAAAACACTGTATTTCTATCCTCACCGCTGGTTACACACCCGGACGTATCCCCCTCCGCCGGAGAAGGGGAGGAGGGGCAGCGTTTAGGCCGTCGTCGACAGCGAGGGAGGAGACCCACTGCCGGCCGCACCGTTATCCCTGGCCGAGCGCCGGCGCGGGAGGTCCTCCGATCCCTTCGTCGTTGCCCTAGTGTGGGCGGATCCTGCCTCCCGCCGCCCACCTATCCACATCCCGACGACCTTCAGGTATATCTTCCTTCGAAACCGCCTTAGCTCTACTTCCCCAGCTCGCTACGTCGCTGCATGTGCATCATTTTCTACCTCTCAGCCCCTCTCGATCGGATGGTCCAACGTCACCTATTTTTTTTCTTCTATTGTTAGAGGTAAAGCTACTTCATGGAGTCGAATCTTGTACTTGGTTCAAACAAGAAATAAAGTGGGGGTGGGGGAATTTAGTATGTACATCGGACTTGGTACAAACAGGAAGGAAAGGGGGTGAAAGTAGTACAGACTGGTCATCCAACTGGTCTCTTGGTCGAAAAGGGAAATATCGGGGTAACGCTGTACACAGTGGTATGACCAGGACTAGATTTGCTATCCACACATAGGAGTAGGTGGCTAGAGTGAACAAAAATGGGACCAACCCTGATATGTTTCTTGGATGTTTGTTTCTCGGGGCAACAAACTCGGAATCACCAGTTTATGCCCCTGTTTAGGTACATGGTGCTGGACTGCTGGTGCACCCACTGTCCCATGCCCTTATACCAAATATTTAGCTGTTCTTAATCTAATGCCCCTAGTAAAATGAAGCCATGCCACTGTTATAAGCCATGACAAGTTTAGCCAAATGTTTTTGCTTGTAATTGTTTGAGACTTTGACTGTTTCCGTTGTAGCTTTTTGTGCAAACAGGGATATCCATTTCACCAGGTTGCTGTTGTGACCTTTTGGTGCACTGCACAAAACACTTCTTAAAAGAAGTGACTTTTGTGCTGTTTAACTCGAATGTCAGAATGGAATAGTTCATTCATTTCGGTGGAACTGCATAAAGGGAGATATGTGTTCCAATCCTCATCATCCATATTGGCGCCATAACCTTCCTTTAGGTAAGAATGATATTTAATGCACGTGTTCATCTCTATTTTGCGACTCCCATGAGAAAATAATGCTATTGTTTACTAGTACACTTGTACTCCCTCACTGACAAAACCAATTCAGAAATAGAAGGCCAATCATGTACTTGGTTTCACCAACTGGTGAGGAGAAAGAGAAACAGAGGATGAAGAGGAAGAAGAAGAAGAATAAATAGTGCCAAGGTGATCTTGCTGAAGCCAGAGGCCTCAGTCGAGGCCATTCAAGGGCTCCGACAACGTCTACCTTACATGTGAGACGATCCTCCAAGGAGCCCTTCCACTTCTGCTGTCTCTCCTGCAAGGTCACTTAATTAATTAGGAGTACTTAAGTACCACTAATTTATTGCTGCCTAATTTTCCTGACGGAGTTAAACAAATCTTTAGTAGCACCTTATGCTGAATCATGACGTGTGTATGTTTGTCTATGGAGGTGAACCATGTGATGGAGCAGGGAGGGAATATTATTAGTGTCATGACATAATAGTGCTATTGTTTTGCATGTCAATTTATTGCCATTGGTTTAATGAGGCAATGTTTTGCGTATTGTCCATCATGAATTTGATGCTACTGTTAGAGTAATATGCTAATCTCTTTCTATCCTTTCTCACCAAGCTAATGAAGGTTTCACCTTGTTCCTACTTGTGCAAACAGGGATCATGTTGTGCCAATCATAAATTTTAGTGGAACTACACAAGACAATACAATGAACTGTATCCCAGCCAGTGCTTTAACTCTGCTGGAAGTTCTTGGTAATCTTTCGATATAATCTCAGCACTGGTAAACAAGAGTGATTTCAACCATACATTTGAAGTGCACAAAAATATACACTATTGAGTGATTCCAGTGAGTGATTTATCATCTCTTATGGGACTACATGAATAAGCATTTTTCCTCAGGTTTGTACCGGCCTATGGCCTTCATCCATATTAGTTTGCTGTCATCTCCATTTGTATCGTGCTACTGTCATCAGAAACTCCGTTATCTTTGCACGTTAAAGTTTTGCAACCTATGATACATGGCAATGCTTTGAGTGTTGAGCTAATTGGCACTGATTAAATAAACAAATACCTCTCTTTAAGCAAGACTACTATGTTGCTAACTTTACCCATTAAGATAATGAGGGTGCTTCTATTTGTTAGTGTATGTTTCATCAACTAGTCCCACTATTACAGTAATCTCACTCTCTCATATATGTGCCAACAGGGATGCTCGATTTTGGTGGAACTGCACAAAAACTTTGGGTGTTTCATTGCCTCGACAGCTTCCTTCCTTTCTTGTCAGTCGCTAATCTTGGCTTGCATTCTTCCTTTGCTGTCAGTCGCCTGGCTTATCTCGGCTTCCAGTCAAAGGAAATAGTAATTGATATGCTACCTCACACAGGTTGGTACTGGTCTTTATCCTGATTATTGTGCTTGTCATATGTATTGGTAATTTGGTATTGTGCTACTGTTTGACAATTTCATAAAGGAGTAACTTGGAGCCTGAACTCATAGGCTAATCATTACATTGGGTGATTTCAGTAGATCTGCACAAAAAGATCAGATGGACATGTACTTATGCTGTTGCTATGTACTCCAAAGTTCACTCGGACAAGCGTCGATGTTGACAAGAAGAAGTGCCTATATTCATTCGAGTATCAACCGGCGTCAACCAGTTGTCAAACTCCAAGTATTAGGAGAGTGAACGCCAAAAATAATGCTTGGCGCATAGCCCAGAAAAACGCAGTCCAGTCTTTGGTCCCAACTTGAGCCTTTTGGTTATCGACAGATATGGTAGCAAACTGTATGGCATGGAGTCTAAAGATTCCAGACAAGTTGGTTGACGCGTATATTCATTTGGCACTTAATCTGTCTGCACGCCAGGGATGCTCCATTTTAGTTGAACTGCACAAAAAATTTGGGTGGTTCATTTTCTCAACTGCCTCCTTTCTCGTCTGCAATGTAGAATTTTGGCGAGCTACAGGACCAAGATGAGCCAGTAAACTAGTTGGATGAAAGTAGTGGCCAAGTTGCTCAAACCTCCCTCGGCACGAGGCCACTATTTGAGGATAAACCTACAAGAAAAGTTCAGATTGTCTGTGCTGCCTCTTATGTACTCGAAAGTTTACTCGTACAAGCATTAACTTTAGCAAAAAGTACCTTCGACTGAACACCATTTACCAGTCTGCAATGTAGAATTTTGGTGAGCTACAGGACCAAGATGATCCAGTAAACTAGTTGGATGAAAGTAGTGGCCAAGTTGCTCAAACCTCCCTCGGCACGAGGCCACTATTTGAGGATAAACCTACAAGCAAAGTTCAGATTATCTGTGCTGCCTCTTATGTACTCGAAAGTTTACTCGTACAAGAATTAATTTTAGCAAGAAGTACCTCCGACTGAACATCATTTACCAGTTTGTGCCCTAGGTAATTAAAGTTCGTCCATGGATCATATTGGGTGTGATCTCAATCATTTGGATGCATAAACATACTGAACATGTGTATATCTGAATCTTTTTGTGAATTATCTCTGAATATTGTTGTGTGATCTATCAATCATTTGGATCCATAGACATGCTGAACTTGTGTATATATGAATCTTTTGAGTTGTTGATAGTGAATGCTGGCTATGAATATGAACATGTCCTGTGAACCTGAGTTTGATACGAATGTTTACCTTTTCTGTTGTACTTGTGTGTGAACTTGTTAGTATGCCTACTATGGGGTATGTGACGTGTGGGTGTCAATGACACACCTTCCCGAGAAGAATTGCACCTGCTTTGTTAGGGTAGCAACGGCGCATCAACTCTTTTTAATCTTTTTGCTCTGTTTTTGCCCCTCCCCGCTCAACCCCTACCGTAATGTTTTCGGCCTCAAAACAAACATAATACTGCGTTGTTTTTGGGGCTTGATGAAAAATCAAGTGCTAGTTTCTGTAGGTTGGCCCGCCCAGCAAATGGGCTGCTGGTCCACCACGGACTGGGAGGCTAAAAATACAAGTTGTATGGTGCAGAGGCAAGTAAAAAAACGCCATCGAGAGCCATCCACTGAAGAAAAAAAATTCGCTCCTGATGTGCTTCTTCAGTCGTGCCGCCGGCCCCCTCTTTAATCCAGTTCGCTCGGGGATCTGGTATCATTTTTTTCCAGAGGGCGAACAAGTATCAGCTAGGCCTAGGTTTTGTATTTTAACATGCGTAGCCCACGACATACGGTGACAGTGGTTTCAACTTATTTTTCGAGGTCCATACCGGCCTATGGGCTTTTTCTTAAAGATCGGCAGCCCAATGTATTTTTTAACCACATTATATATATTTATATTATTACTATTATCGTATATTTTATTGAGACTTATATATACATTATAAAAACATCCCACATGTTATTAACTTATAAAAGTAAATGTTTAACAGAAGTTGGCAAGGAAAATCCTTGTTGTTTTTGACTCATAAGCAAGGAAAATCCTGGTGATTGCGTACAAAAGCTTGCGAAGATTTTAAGGACCAATGTAATAATAATGCGCTCATTTTTATTTTGAGCAATAACTCGCTAATTTGTCAATTATGTATATAAAAAATGTGCCTCTCCGGTTTATTTTTTGATATTAATTGCTCCTTCTAACATAACATTATATATATAACGAGCCCGGCTAATTCGTGTATTTGAAGGAAGTGCAAATGGGCTGGGATTCCTTAGAAAATATAAATGGGCCGCATTGACGCGAAATTATTTGTTCACCTAGCCCAGCAAATGGACTGTACATTCTAGAAAACATGGGTTAAATATATGCCACATTTTTCCAGGCTGACACGTGGGCCAATAGGTCGAAGCCTACGCAAGGCGTTGTCAACTTGGTCAACAAATGATTATGACATCCACAGCCATTGGATTTATATCCAACGGCCGGCATGCACCTTCAATCTCTCGTCTTCTTCCTCCAGCGTCGCCGGGACCGCCTGGTCCGGCCTCCGGCGGCTAGCGGCTCTGCTTAGCATGCATCGCTGCGAAGTGCTACCCCACCGCTGGCCAGGCTATCCCTCCACCCCTCCACACCTCCTGTTATTCTCCACCGACTGCAGCCCCACGCCGCACCAGAACCAGTTATAACCCTTCTCCTCCTCTCAATCTACGACTCCACTGCCGCGTCTTCCGATCTCCGAGTCGTTCCCGTCCGGGGCCTTGCCGTCGTCCACCGCCTCGCTGGGCTCGGTGCGGCGTGGTCAACAAACGAGAGTCATCAGAAGAGGACTGTACGTGGAGAGCCTGACGGCTGGGACCCACGAGGTCCATGGTCGTACGCATGGAAAGTTCCTCCTTATTAAGCTGAAAAAATGTTTCCTCCACCTAATAGCTGGGACCCACCGGCTGTATCTTCGCACGGAAGGAAGTGCCTCCTTGTTATGCAAAAAAAAAATATTCCTCCCATTGACAGCTGGGACCCGTCAGATTTGGTGGCTGACTTCTGCGCCTACTAAGCGGACGTGTACGCAGGGCTTTGTCAAGTTAATCAACAAATGATTCTAGCAGCTGGACCGTTGGATGTTAATCCAACAGCCATGCTCCTTCTTCAACCTCTGTTCTTGCTCCTATCTCCTGTGGGCGGCACCGCGGTTGTGCTGCCGCGCACCCGAACCAGTCAAGTTTCCCACTCCTCTCCATCTGCGACTCCACTGCCCCGTCTTCCCCATCTCCGGGTTGTTCCAGTCTAGGGCCTCGCCGTCGTCCACCGGCCTTGGTGCGCTCGGCACGGTGTGGTCAACATGGTGAACAACCGAGAGTCATCGGAAGATGACTGTACGTGAGAGGCTGACTCTGGGGACGCACCACGCCCATGGACGCATGCATGCAACAAAATGCGGCATGGTCAACGTGGTCAAGGAACAACTTCCATCGGAAGTGTACTGTACGTGGAGAGGCTGACAGCTGGCTCCACGGCCGCAGCAAGGAAGTGCCTCCTTATTACACGGAAAATAATGATTCCTCCACCTGACAGCAGAGACCCACCGAACGGGCCACTGTATTTTGCGAAAAAAACGTTTCCCCTGACTGCTGGGACCCACCGGACGGGCCACCGTATTTCATGAAAAAAACGTTCCCCCCGCTGTCAGCTCAAACCCACCGGAAGTGCCTCCTTATTACGCAGAAAAAATGAATACCCCCTGCTAGCTGGGACCCACCTTGGTGGGAGGCTGACTTGTGGGCCTACTAAGTTGACGGGGACGGAGGGCTTTGTCAACTTAGTCAATATGAACGATTCTAGCTCCAGTGACCGTACGATGTCCATCCAACGGCCGTAGTGCTTCTTCAACCTCTGGTCTTCTTGCTCTAGCTGCCCAAACCAGCGCCGGCCGTGTTGTGTGCTCCTGCCTCCCATGGCCGGCTGTGATGCCGCGGAGGCCTCACCGCCCCCTACTACTCCCACCGCTGGCCAGGGCATCCCTCTACTCACCCACACCCCCTATTATTCTGCGGCGACGACAGCCTCACACCGCAGCCGAACCACTGAACCCTCATACTCCTCTACGCGTGGGCATCCACTGCCGCGTCTTCCCCGGTTCCGCTTCGTCCCCTTCCTAGGCCTCGCCGTCGTCCACCGCCCTGGTGCTCTCGGCGTGGCATGGTCAACGTGGTCAAGGAACGACTTCCATCGGACATGGACTGTACGTGGAGAGGCTGACAGCTGGGTCCACGGCCGCAGGAAGGAAGTGCCTCCTTATTATGCGAAAAATAATGATTCCTCCACCTGACAGCAGGGGCCCACCGGACGGGCAACCGTATCTCGCGAAAAAAACATTTCCCCCTGACTGCTGGGACCTACCAGCTACATCTTCGCACGCAAGGAAGTGCGTCCGGGCAAAAAAAAGATTCGCCCCCTGATTACTGGGACCCACCAGCTACATCTTCGCACGCAAGGAAGTGCCTAACAGTCGGGACCCACCTGGTCGAAGCGTACGTAGCATTGTCATTCTGGTCGCGAACGTGTATGTACATACTGGTCGATGTAGAGGCGCGCACGTGTCATAGTAGAGGCGCGCACGTAGCATGTACACGTACGTACAGTGGCCAGGGTGCAAGAAAGTAAATACGGCCGCGTACGCACATTCGGGCAGGGTCTCGAACGCCTACTCGCGCGTACGTACGGCCAGGGCTCCTGTACATGGCTGGGTCGGAACGAAGAAACAGCGTCGTCGTCGTGTTCATGGGGAGCCAACCGGCTGGGTCGCAACGAAATGCGTCGTCGTGTTCATCGGGAGGGCTTGGACGGAACAGCCGATGGAAACGAGGCCTGACGTACCGCAGAACGGAGGAAATGGCCTTGTGTTCAACCGGCCACGGTCGAAACAGGATCCTGTTCATCGGGAGGGGTCTGGCGCACCGCAAAACGGAGGAAATGGACCTCGTACGGTCGAAACGGGGGTCCTGTTCATCGGGAGGGGTGTGGCGTACCGCAAAATGGAGGAAACGGACTTGTGTTGGAGTGCTACGGTCGAAACGGGGGTCCTGTTCATCGGGAGGGGTGTGGCGTTCCGCAAAACGGGACTCCACGGGATACTGTTCATCTCCACCGTCGACCCCCTCCAGCCTCCACGGGCTACTGTTCATCCACCGTCGACCTCCTCCAGCCTCCACATGCGACTGTTCATCCACGGGCTCCTGTTCATCTAGCCTCCACCGCGCGCTACTCTACCGGCTACTGTTCAACCAGCCCTCTCCACGGGCTCCTCTTCAACCACCCCTCCACGGGCTACTGTTCATCCAGCCCTCCACCGTCTACTGTTCATCCAGCCCTCCACGGGGTCGTCCTGTTCATCAGCCCTCCACGGGGTCCTGTTCATCCAGCCCCAACCGGCTCGACCGATCGGGGTCCTGTTCATCCAGAGGCAACACCACGGGGTCCTGTTCATCCACCCCCACTGGGAACTGTTCATCCAAACCCCCCCAGTAACGCTCACTGTTCATCTAGAGGCAGTATCGACCGACTTCAGTTAGAAGCAGTAGCGAAGAAATCGCTCGATCGGGTTCAGTTAACAGCCATTGATTGATCGCTCAGGTTCAGTAACGCGTAGCCTGCAGTGCAATCGCTCGAGTTCAGTTAGAGCCCAACGCCTCGCTCGGGTTCAGTTAGAGCCCAACGCCTCGCACCCACACGCGCGCGTGTATGAGAGAAATGCGCAAACCTTTGTGCATCGCTCGGCCCCGACCACCCACCGTAACCTGGAACACCCCGATATTTTCCTCGCCCTCGCTTCTACCACAGTTTTTTCCGTCATGGACGGCCCAAAGAATGTCATGCAGCTGCGGCTCCGGTCCACCCAGGATGAAAAGCCCATTTTCTGTCATGATTTTTTGTCATAGAAGTAGGAGCCCACCACATCTATGATGATACCGGGTTTTGTCACAATTATCGTCATAGAAGTGTCATAAGTATGACAGAAATTTTTTCGTTCGGCCCAAAATGTCACGGATGTGTCTTTTTTTGTAGTGCTAGTTAAAGTTTTGACCTCTTCAAACCCACTTTCATCAATTTTCTCAACAAGATTTTCACCCTCCGAATTATCGGGACACCTTCTAACTAAAGTTGACTCTACTCCAGTCCCTTTTTCATCAATCTTAACTTTACTAGACAAGGAATCAATAGAAGAAACACCAATCATTTTAAGATCTTCATCACTTTTGCGAAAGTGATCACTAGAAAACACTTTTTCTAAAATTTCTCTTTTAGCTCTAAGCATAGCGGTTCTTTTCTTACTTTCATCCATAGAGACATAAAGAGCTTTAATTGATTCATCTACTTTAGGCACACAAATTTTCATCTTGAGATTTTACACATCATGGAAATTCTATCAACACTTCTAGACAAATCATCAATCTTATTCAACTTTTCTTCTATGGTAGTCTTGAAAACTTTTTGCATGTTGATAAATTCTTTAATATTATTCTCAAGATTAGAGGTGTTCCTATTATTATTATAAGATTGATTTCCATAGGAATTACCATAATTGTTAGAGGAATTACTAGGAAAAGGCATAGGATTAAAATTACCTCTATAAGCATTGTTATTGAAATTATTTCGAGAAATAAAATTCACATCTATGGCATCACTATTTTGCTCAATCAAAGTAGACAAAGGCATATCATTAAAATCAATAGGAGCACTTTTACTAGCAACCAATTCCATAAGAGCATCAACTTTTTCACTCAAAGAAGAAATTTCTTCATCAACCGAATTAACTTTTTTACTAGTAGGAGCTCTTTCGGTATGCCATTGCGAATAATTTGCCATAATATTATCAAGCAATTAGGTGGCTTCACCCAAAGTAATCTCCATAAAAGTACGGAATCTAAAAGATTACGAGAAACAAAATTCAACCCTGCATAAATTTTTTGTATGATCATCCAAATATTTAACCCACGAGTTGAGAAATTCCTTAACATCATTTTCATCCTTTCCCAAGATTGTGCAACATGCTCATGTTCAAGTTGCTTGAAATTCATGACCTGGGTTCTAAGGGAAATAATTTTTGCGGGAGGAAAATACTTAGTGATAAAAGCATCTTGGCACTTATTCCAAGAATCGATACTATTGCGAGGCAAAGAAGAGAACCAAATTTTTGCAGAATCACGGAAAGAAAATGAAAATAATTTCATCTTCACAACATCATTGTCCACATCATTTTTCTTTTGCATATCGCATAATTCCACAAAGGTATTAAGATGGGACACGTCATCCTCATTAGGAGTACCGGAAAATTGATCTTTCGTAACAAGATTCAGCAAAGCAGTATTAATATCACAAGGCTCCGCACTAGTGGCGGGAGGAGCAATCGGAGTGCTAATAAAATCGTTGTAGTTGGTTTTTGAGAAATCACATCACTTGGTGTTCTCTTGAGTCATGCTGACTACATAACAAGATTGCACTCAAAAACAGATCCGGCAAGAAAACGGCGAACGAAAAAGAGGGGCGAATGAAACGACAAATTTTTGTGAAGTGGGGGAGAGGAAAATGAGAGGCAAATGGCAAATAATGTAAATTGCAAGGAGATGGGATTTGTGATTAGGAACCTAGTATATGTTGAAGATCCTCCCCGGCAACGGCGCCAAAAATTCCTTTTGATGCGGCTTAAAGCTACGTCGGTATTTTCCCAAAGAGGAAGGGATGTGATACGTCCATTTTGCATCATGTTTTCTTACTATTTTTATAATGTTTTTATCCATAATAATGCTTTTTGGAGTAATTCTAATGCCTTTTGTCTCATAATTTACAAGGTACACACAAAGAGGGAGAATTCCAGCAGCTGGAAATCCGGACCTGAAAAAGCTACGTCAGGCCACCTATTCTGCACAACTCCAAATGAGCTGAAACTTGACGGAGAATTTTTATGGAATAGTTAAGAAATATTGGAGCCAATAACTACCAGAGGGGGGCCACCAGGTGGGCACAACCCACCTGGGCGTGCCAGGGCCCCCTGGCGCACCCTGGTGGGTTGTGGCCTCCTCGGCCCACCTCCGGTGCCCATCTTCTGGTATATAAGTCATTTTTTGACCTAGAAAAAATAAGGCAAAGGCTTTTAGGATGGAGCGCGGCCGTCTCGAGGCGGAACTTGGGCAGGAGCACTTTTGCCCTCCGGCGGAGCGATTCCGCCGGGGGAACTTCCCTCCCGGAGGGGGAAATCATCGTCATCATCGTCACCAACAACTCTCCCATATTGGGGAGGGCAATCTCCATCAACATCTTCAACAACACCATCTCATCTCAAACCCTAGTTCATCTCGTGTATTCAGTCTTGTTACTGGAACTATAGATTGGTGCTTGTGGGTGACTAGTAGTGTTGATTACATCTTGTAGTTGATTACTATATGGTTTATTTGGTGGAAGATTATATGTTCAGATCCAATATGCTATTTAATACTCCTCTGGTCATGAGCATTTTTATCATTTGTGAGTAGTTACTTTTGTTCTTGAGGTCACGGGAGAAATCATGTTGCAAGTAATCATGTGAACTTGATATGTGTTCGATATTTTGATAGTATGTATGTTGTTATTCCCTTAGTGGTGTCATGTGAACATCGACTACATGACACTTCACCATATTTGGGCCTAAGGGAATGCATTGTGGAGTAGCAATTAGATGATGGGTTGCGAGAGTGACAGAGCTTAAACCCCGGTTTATGCGCTATTCCGTAAGGGATCGATTGGATCCTAGAGTTTAATGCCATGGTTAGAATTTATTCTTAATACTTTTCTCGTAGTTGCGGATGCTTGCGGGAGGGTTAATCATAAGTAGGAGGTTTGTTCAAGTAAGAACAACACCTAAGCACCAGTCCACCCACATATCAAATTATCAAAGTACCGAACACAAATCAAACCAACATGATGAAAGTGACTAGATGAAATTCCTGTCCTCAAGAACACTTTTCTTATCATAAGAGACCGTTTTGGCCTGTCCTTTGCCTCAAAAGGATTGGGCTACCTTGCTGCGTACTTGTTAATATTATCGCTACTTTCTCGTTACAAATTATCTTGCTATCAAACTACTCTGCTACTTACAATTTCAGCACTTGCAGACATTACCTTACTGAAAACTACTTGTCATTTCCTTCTGCTCCTCGTTGGGTTCGACACTCTTACTTATTGAAAAGAGCTACAACTGCTAGCTAATCCTTATGCAGGAGATGAAACAGAACATCCTGATATGCACCTGATATATGTAGAACAAATTTGTGGATTTTTTAAGCTTGCAGGTTTACCCGGAGATGAGGTGATGAAAAAGGTTTTCCCTTTATCTTTGAAGGGAAAAGCATTGGCATGCTATAGGCTATGCGATGATATTGGATCATGGAATTGGAATTGTTTGAAATTGGAGTTCCACCAAAAAATTTATCCTATGCATCTAGTTCATCGTGATCGGAATTATATATATATATATATATATATATATATATATATATATATAAATTTTTGGCCTCGTGAAGGAGAAAGTATCGCTCTAGCTTGGGGGAGGCTTAAGTCAATGTTATATTCATGCCCCAATCATGAGCTCTCAAGAGAAATAATTATCCAGAATTTTTATGCTCGGCTTTCTCGTAATGATCAAACCATGCTTGATACTTCTTGTGCTGGTTCTTTTATGAAGAAGACTATTGAATTCCGGTGGGATCTTTTAGAAAGAATTGAACATAACTCTGAAGATTGGGAACTCGACGAAGGTAAAGAGTCAGGTATTAAACTTAAGTATGATTGTGTTAAATCTTTTATGAATACCGATGCTTTTCAAAAGTTTAGCACTAAATATGGACTTGACTCTGAGATAGTAGCCTCCTTTTGTGAATCATTTGCTACTGATGTTGAACTCCCTAAAGAGAAGTGGTTTAAATATCACCCACCTATTAAAGAAGAAATTAAAGAACCAGTACCAGTTAAAGAAGAAACTATACTTTATAATGTTGATCCAGTTGTTCCTTCTGCTTATATTGAGAAACCACCTTTCCCTGTTAGGATAAATGAACATGCTAAAGTTTCAACTATGGTTAACAAAAGCTACATTATAACACCTAAACCTGATGAACAAATTAAAGTAGAACCTGCATTGCTATGGCTAAAGATCTCTTGGAAGAAGATATGGATGGGCATGTTATTTACTTTTGTGAAGAAGCTGCTAGAATTGCTAAACCTGATAGAAAAGATAAGCATAGACCTGTGCTACCTCTTGAGCATGCGTTAGTTTTCCCTTGAAGAGGAAAGGGTGATGCAGCAAAGTAGCGTAACTATTTCCCTCAGATTTTGAGAACCAAGGTATCAATCCAGTAGGAGATAACACACAAGTCACCTAGTACCTGCACAAACAATCAAGAATCTTGCAACCAATGCGATAAAGGGGTTGTCAATCCCTTCACGGTCACTCACAAAAGTGAGATCTAATAAAGATAGTAAGATAAATATTTTTGGTATTTTTTGTATAGATTGGAAAGTAAAGATTGCAAAATAAAATAAAGAGGAAACTAGAATTGTAGATCGGAAACTTATATGATGTAGAATAGAACATTATATGATGGAAAATAGGCCCGGGGGCCATAGGTTTCACTAGTGGCTTCTCTCAAGATAGCATATATTACGGTGGGTGAACAAATTACTGCCGAGCAATTGATAGAAGAACGCATAGTTATAAGAATATCTAGGCAATGATCATGAATATAGGCATCACCGTCCGTGTCAAGTAGACCGAAACGATTCTGCATCTACTACTATTACTCCACACATTGACCGCTATCCAACATGCATCTAGAGTATTAAGTTCATAAGAATAGAGTAATGCATTAAGCAAGATGGCATGATGTAGAGGGATAAACTCAAGCAATATGATGTAAACCCCATATTTTTATCCTCGATGGCAACAATACAATACGTGCCTTGCTGCCCCTACTGTCACTGGGAAAGGACACCGTAAGATTGAACCCAAAGCTAAGCACTTCTCCCATTGCAAGAAAGATCAATCTAGTAGGCCAAACAAAACCGATAATTCGAAGAGACTTGCAAAGATATCAAATCATGCATATAAGAATTCAGAGAAGAACCAAATATTATTCATAGATAAACTTGATCATAAATCCACAATTCATCAAATCTCGGCAAACACACCGCAAAAGAGTATTACATCGAATAGATCTCCAAGAACATCGAGGAGAACTTTGTATTGAGGATCAAAGAGAGAGAAGAAGCCATCTAGCTAATAACTATGGACCCGAAGGTATGTGGTAAACTACTCACACATCATCGGAGAGGCTATGGTGTTGATGTAGAAGCCCTCCGTGATCGATTCCCCCTCCGGCAGATCGCCGGAAAAGGCCCCAAGATGGGATCTCACTGGTACAGAAGGTTGCGGTGGTGGAAAAGTGGTTTCGTGGCTCCCCTGGTGTTATTAGGGTATAAGAGTATATATAGGCGAAAGAAGTATGCCGGTGGAGCTCCGTGGGGCCAACGAGGGTGGGGGCGCGCCCTCCTGCCTCGTGGCTGCCTTGCGGAGTTCCAGACTTCAACTCCAGGTCTTCTGGATTGCTTTCGTTCCAAGAAAGATCATCGCGAAGGTTTCATTCCGTTTGGTATTCCTTTTCTGCAAAACACTGAAATAGGCAAAAAAACAAAATTGGCACTAGGCCTTCGGTTAATAGGTTAGTCCCAAAAATAATATAAAAGAGCTTATTAAAGCCCATTAAACATCCAAAACACATAATATAATAGCATGGAACAATCAAAAATTATAGATACGTTGGAGACGTATCAAGCATCCCCAAGCTTAATTCCTGCTCGTCCTCGAGTAGGTAAACGATAAAAACAAACTTTTTGATGTGGAATGCTACCTAACATATTTTTCAATGTAATTTTCTTTATTGTGGCATGAATGTTCAGATCCGAAAGATTGAAGACAAAAGTTTAATATTGACATAATAATAATAATACTTCAAGCATACTAACCAAGCAATTATGTCTTCTCAAAATAACATAGCCAAAGAAAGCTCATCCCTGCAAAATCATATAGTTTGGCTATGCTTCATTTTTGTCACACAAAATACTCCAATCATGCACAACCCCGATGACAAGCCAAGCAATTGTTTCATACTTTAGTATTCTCAAACTTTTTCAACTTTCATGATATATATGAGCGCGAGCCATGGACATAGCACTATAGGTGGAATATAATGGTGGTTTTGGAGAAGAAAAAAAAGAGGAAGATAGTCTCACATCAACTAGGCGTATCAATGGGCTATGGAGATATCCATCAATAGATATCAATGTGAGTGAGTAGGGATTGCCATGCAACGGATGCACTAGAGCTATAAGTGTATGAAAGCTCAACAAAAGAAACTAAGTGGGTGTGCATCCAACTTGCTTGCTCACAAAGACCTAGGGCAATTTGAGGAAGCCCATCATTGGAATATGAAAGGCGATTTCTATAATGAAAAATTCCCACTAGTATATGAAAGTGACAACATAAGAGACTCTCTATCATGAAGACCATTGTGCTACTTTGAAGCACAAGTGTGGAAAAAGGGTAGTAACATTGCCCCTTCTCTCTTTTTCTCTCATTTTTTTGTTTGGGCCTTCTCTTTTTTATGGCCTCTTTTTTTTCGTCCAGAGTCTCATCCCGAATTGTGGGGGAATCATAGTCTCCATCATCCTTTCCTCACATGGGACAATGCTCTAATAATGAAGATCATCACACTTTTATTTACTTACAACTCAAGAATTACAACTCGATACTTAGAACAAAATATGACTCTATGTGAATGCCTCCGGCGGTGTACTGGGATGTGCAATGAATCAAGAGTGACATGTATGAAAATTTATGAATGGTGGCCATGCCACAAATACGATGTCAACTACATGATCATGCAAAGCAATATGACTATGATGAAGCGTGTCATAATAAACGGAACAGTGGAAAGTTGCATGGCAATATATCTCGGAATGGCTATGGAAATGCCATAATAGGTAGGTATGGTGGCTGTTTTGAGGAAGGTAAATGATGGGTTTATGGTACCGGCAAAATTTGCGCGGCACAAGAGAGGCTAGCAATGGTCGAACGGTGAGAGTGCGTATAATCCATGGACTCAACATTAGTCATAAAGAACTCACATACTTGTTGCAAAAATCTACAAGTCATCAAAACCAAGCACTACGCGCATGCTCCTAGGGGGATAGATTGGTAGGAAAAGACCATCGCTCGTCCCCGACCGCCACTCATAAGGAAGGCAATCAAAGAAACACCTCATGCTTCAAATTTGTCACAGAACGGTTACCATACGTGCATGCTACTGGACTTGCAGACCTCAACACAAGTGTTTCTCAATTTCACAATTACTCAACTAGCACGACTCTAATATCACCATCTTCATATCTCAAAACAATCATCAATTATCAAACTTCTCATAGTATTCAATGCACTCTTATATGAAAGTTTTTATTATACCTATCTTGAATGCCCATTATATTAGGACTAATTTTATAACCCAAGAAAATTACCATGCTGTTTTAAAAGACTCTCAAAATAATATAAGTTAAGCATGAGAGATCAATAATTTCTATAAAATAAAACCACCACCATGCTCTAAAAAGATATAAGTGAAGCACTAGAGCAAAATTATCTAGCTCAAAAGATATAAGTGAAGCACATAGAGTATTCTAATAAATTCCAATTCATGTGTGTCTCTCCCAAAAGGTGTACAGCAAGGATGATTGTGGTAAACTAAAAAGCAAATAATCAAATCATACAAGACGCTCCAAGCAAAACACATATCATGTGGTGCATAAAAATATAGCCTCAAGTAAAGTTACCGATAGACGAAGATGAAAGAGGGGATGCCTTCCGGGGCATCCCCAAGCTTAGGTTTTCGTTCATCCTTGAATTTTACCTTGGGGTGCCTTGGGAATCCCCAAGCTTAGGCTATTGCCACTCCTTATTCCAAAATCCATCAAATCTTTACCCAAAAACTTGAAAACTTCACAACACAAAACTTAACAGAAAATCTCATGAGCTCCATTAGTATAAGAAAACAAACCCCCACTTTAAGGTAATTTAATGAACTCATTATTTATTTATATTGGTGTTAAACCTACTGTATTCTAACTTCTCTATGGTTCATACCCCCCGATACTACCCATAGATTCATTAAAATAAGCAAACAACACACGGAAAACAGAATCTGTCAAAACAGAACAGTTTGTAGCAATCTGACTAAATAGAATACTTCTGGAACTCCCAAAATTCTTTAATAAATTTGTGGAAGTGAGGAATTTGTCGATTAATCATCTTCAAAAATAATCAACCTAAAATCACTCTCTGGTAAAAAATGGCAGCTAATCTCATGAGCGCTAAAGTTTCTGTTTTTTACAGCAAGATCGCAAAGACTTCACCCAAGTCTTCCCAAAGGTTCTACTTGGCACAAACACTAATTAAAACATAAAACCACATCTAAACAGAGGTTATATGAATTATTTATTACTAAACAGGAACAAAAAGAAAAAACAAAAATAAAATTGGGTTGCCTCCCAACAAGCACTATCGTTTAACGCCCCTAGCTAGGCATAAAGCAAGAATAGATCTAAATATTATCATCTTTGTTATGCAATCCATAAGTGGCTCTCATAATAGATTCATAAGGTAATTTAATTTTCTTTCTAGTAAAGTGTTCCATGCCTTTCCTTAAAAAAAATTGGGATATAATATTTCCTTCTTTCATGTCAATAATTGCACCAATCGTTCTAAGGAAAGGTCTACCAAGAATAATAGGACATGTAGGATCGCAATCTATATCAAGAACGATGAAATATACGGGCACATAATTCCTATTTGCAACAATAAGAACATCATTAATCCTTCCCATAGGTTTCTTAATGGTGGAATCCGCAAGGTGCAAATTTAAAGAACAATCATCAAATTCACGGAAACCTAACACATCACACAAAGTTTTTGGAATCGTGGAAACACTAGCACTCAAATCACACAAAGCATAGCTTTCATAATCTTTAATCTTAATTTTAATAGTAGGTTCCCACTCATCATAAAGTTTTCTAGGGATATAAATTTCTAGTTCAAGCTTTTCTTCATAAGATTGTATTAAAGCATCAACGATATGTTTAGTAAAAGCTTTATTTTGATTATAAGCATGAGGAGAATTTAACACAGATTGCAACAAGGAAATACAATCTATCAAAGAGCAATTATATTAATTAAATTCCTTGAAATCCAAAATAGTGGGTTCATTGATATGTAAAGTTTTGACCTCTTCAATCACACTTTTATTAATTTTAGCATCAAGATCTAAAAACTCCGAATCATGGGGACGCCTTTCAACTAAAGTTGATTCATCTCCAGTCCCATCTTTATCAAGATTCATATTGGAAAACAAAGATTTAATAGGAGTCACATCAATCACTTTTAGATCTTCATCATTATTATCATGAAAACTAGAAGAACACACTTTCACAAAGCAATCTTTTTTAGCACGCATCCTAGCGGTTCTTTCTTTGCACTCATCAATGGAAATTCTTATGGCTTTGAGAGAATCATTGATATCATGCTTAGGTGGAATAGATCTAAGTTTCACAGAATCAACACCAAGAGAAATTCTATCCATGTTCCTAGCCAACTCATCAATCTTAAGCAATTTTTCTTCAACCAAAGCATTGAAATTCTTTTGTGAACTCATAAATTCTTTAACACTACTCTCAAAATCAGAGGGCATCTTATTAAAATTTCCATAAGCGTTGTTGTAGGAACTACCATAATTATTAGAGGAATTATTAGGAAATGGCCTAGAATTAAAGTTTCCTCTATACGCGTTGTTACCAAAATTGTTCCTACCAACAAAATTCACATCCATAGATTCATTATTATTCTCAATCAAAGTGGACAAAGGCATATAATTAGGATCAGAAGAAACACTCTTATTAGCAAACAATTTCATAAGTTCATCCATCTTTCCACTCAAAACATTAATCTCTTCAATCACATGAACCTTTTTAGTAGTGGATCTTTCGGTGTGCCATTGAGAATAATTAACCATAATATTATCTAGGAGTTTAGTAGCTTCTCCTAAAGTGATTTCCATAAAAGTGCCTCCCGCGGCCGAATCTAAAATATTTCTAGAAGCAAAATTCAACCCGACATAATTTTTTTGTATAATCATCCATAAATTCAAACCATGTGTAGGGCAATTACGTATCATTAATTTCATCCTCTCCCAAGCTTGTGCAACATGCTCGTGATCAAGTTGCTTAAAATTCATAATATCATTTCTAAGAGAGATGATCTTAGCGGGAGGAAAATACTTAGAGATAAAAGCATCTTTGCACTTATTCCATGAATCAATACTATTTTTAGGAAAAGAAGAGAACCAAGTTTTAGCACGATCTCTAAGAGAAAACGGAAATAGCTTCAATTTAACAATATCATTATCCACATCTTTCTTCTTTTGCATATCACACAAATCAACAAAGTTGTTTAGATGGGTAGCGACATCTTCACTAGGAAGGCCAGAGAATTGATCTTTCATGACAAGATTCAACAAAGCAGCATTAATTTCACAAGATTCAGCATCGGTAATAGGAGCAATCGGAGTGCTAATAAAATCATTGTTGTTGGTATTGGAAAACCCACATAATTTAGTATTATCTTGAGCCATCGTGACAAACTATCAATCCAACACACAAGCGCACAAGAAGAAAGCGAAAAGAGGCGAACGGAAAAGAGGCGAAGAAAAGGCAAACGTTTTCGAAAATCGTTTTAGAAGTGGGGGAGAGGAAAACGAGAGGCGAATGGCAAATAATGTAATGTGAGGGAGAAGAGTTTGTGGTGGGTACTTGGTATGTCTTGACTTGAGCGTAGATCTCCCCGACAACGGCTCCAGAAATCCTTCTTGCTACCTCTTGAGCATGTGTTGGTTTTCCCTTAAAGAGGAAAGGGTGATGCAACAAAGTAGCGTAAGTATTTCCCTCAGTTTTTGAGAACCAAGGTATCAATCCAGTAGGAGATAACACACAAGTCACCTAGTACCTGCAC
This sequence comes from Triticum aestivum, assembly GCF_018294505.1. Taxonomy (NCBI): domain Eukaryota; kingdom Viridiplantae; phylum Streptophyta; class Magnoliopsida; order Poales; family Poaceae; genus Triticum; species Triticum aestivum. The sequence continues at coordinate 254,075,080 of NC_057796.1, forward strand.
AAACAATCAAGAACCTTGCAACCAACGCGATAAAGGGGTTGTCAATCCCTTCACGGTCACTCGCAAATGTGAGATCTAATAAAGATAGTAAGATAAATATTTTTGGTATTTTTGTTGTATAGATTGGAAAGTAAAGATTGCAAAATAAAATAAATAGGAAACTAGATTGTAGATCGGAAACTTATATGATGTAAAATAGAAGATTATATGATGGAAAATAGACCTGGGGGCCATAGGTTTGACTAGTGGCTTCTCTCAAGATAGCATATATTACGGTGGGTGAACAAATTACTACCGAGCAATTGATAGAAGAGTGCATAGTTAAGATAATATCTAGGCAATGATCATGAATATAGGCATCACGTCCGTGTCAAGTAAACCGAAACGATTCTGCATCTACTACTATTACTCCACACGTCGACCACTATCCAGCATGCATATAGAGTACTAAGTTCATAAGAACAGAGTAATGCATTAAGCAAGATGACATGATGTAGAGGGATAAACTCAAGCAATATGATGTAAACCCCATCTTTTTATCCTCGATGGCAACAATACAATACATGCCTTGTTGCCCCTACTGTAACTGGGAAAGGACACCGCAAGATTGAACCCAAAGCTAAGCACTTCTCCCATTGCAAGAAAGATCAATCTAGTAGGCCAAACTAAACCAATAATTCGAAGAGACTTGCAAAGATATCAAATCAAGGATATAAGAATTCAGAGAAGAACCAAATATTATTCATAGATAAACTTGATCATAAATCCACAATTCATCGGATCTCGGCAAACACACCGCAAAAGAGTATTACATCGAATAGATCTCCAAGAACATCAAGGAAAACTTTGTATTGAGGATCAAAGAGAGAGAAGAAGCCATCTAGCTAATAACTATGGACCCGAAGGTCTGTGGTAAACTACTCACACATAATCGGAGAGGCTATGGTGTTGATGTAGAAGCCCTCCGTGATCGATTCCCCCTCCAGCAGATCGCCGGAAAAGGCCCCAAGATGGGATCTGATGGGTACAGAAGGTTGCGGCGGTGGAAAAGTGGTTTCGTGGCTCCCCTGGTGTTTTCAGGGTATAAGAGTATATATAGGCGAAAGAAGTACGTCGGTGGAGCTCCGTGGGGCCCATGAGGGTGGGGGCGCGCCTACCCCCTGGGCGCGCCCTCCTGCCTCGTGGCCACATCGCGGAGTTCCAGACTTCAACTCCAAGTCTTCTGGATTGCTTTCGTTCCAAGAAAGATCATCGCGAAGGTTTCATTCCGTTTGGATTCCGTTTGGTATTCCTTTTCTGTAAAACACTGAAATAAAAAAACAGAAACTAGCACTGGTCCTTCGGTTAATAGGTTAGTCCCAAAAATAATATAAAAGAGCATATTAAAGCCCATTAAACATCCCAAACAGATAATATAATAGCATGGAACAATAAAAAATTATAGATACGTTGGAGACGTATCAACCTATTGTTGGCATGCCTGTTATTTCAGTTAAAATAGGAGATCACTGTTATCATGGTTTATGTGATATGGGTGCTAGTGTGTGTGTGCTATTCCTTACACTTTATATCAAGAAATTATGAAAGACATAGCACCTGCTGAGATAGAAGAAATAGATGTTACTATTAAACTTGCTAATAGAGACACCATATCACCAATTGGGATTGTTAGAGATTTTGAAGTCTTATGTGGGAAAATAAAATACCCTACTGATTTTCTTGTCCTTGGTTCCCCACAAGATGACTTATGCCCCATTATCTTTGGTAGACCTTTCTTGAACATAGTTAATGCTAAGATAGATTGCAAGAAATAAACTGTTGGTGTTAGCTTTGGTGATGAGTCTCATGAGTTTAAGTTTTCCAAGTTTAGTAGAAATCTTCATGAAAATGAATTGCCTAGTAAGGATGAATTAATTGGTCTTGCTTCTATTGCTGTGCCACCTATTGATCCTTTAGAACAATATTTGCTAGACCATGAAAATGATTTACATATGCATGAAAGAAATGAAATAGATAAGATTTTCTTTGAACAACGTCCTCTACTTAAACACAATTTGCCTATTGAAACTCTAGGAGGTCCACCTCCACCTAAAGGTGATCCTGTGTTTGAATTAAAACAATTGCCAAACACTTTGAAATATGCTTATCTTGATGAAAAGAAGATATATCTTGTTATTATTAGTGCTACTTTCAGAACATGAAGAAGAAAGATTATTGAAAGTTCCAAGGAAGCACCGTGCCGCTATTGGATATACTCTTGATAATTTAAAAGGCATTAGTCCCACTCTATGCCAACACAAAATTAACATGGAACCTGATGCTAAACTCGTTGTTGATCGCCAACGTCGGTTAAATCCGAAGATGAAAGAGGTGGTAAGAACGGAAATATTAAAACTTCTGGAAGCAGGTATGATCTATCCTATAGCTGATAGTAGATGGGTAAGTCCTGTTCATTGTGTCCCTAAGAAAGGAGGTATTACTGTTGTTCCTAATGATAAGAATGAACTTATTCCACAAAGAATTTTTACAGGCTATAGAATGGTAATTGATTTTAGAAAATTAAACAAACCAACTAGAAAAGATCATTACCCTTTCCCTTTCATTGATCAAATGCTTGAAAGTTTATCTAAGCACACGCACTTTTGCTTCCTTGATGGATACTCTGGCTTTTCACAAATACCTGTTTCTCAACCTGATCAAGAAAAGACCACTTTTACTTGTCCTTTTGGAACCTATGCTTATAGACATATGCCTTTTTGTTTATATAATGCACCTGCTACCTTTCAAAGATGTATGACTGCTATATTCTCTGACTTTTGTGAAAAGATTGTTGAGGTTTTCATGGATGACTTTTCTGTTTATGGGAAGTCTTTTGATGATTGTTTAAGCAATCTTGAGCGAGTTTTGCAGAGATGTGAACAAACAAATCTTGTCTTAAAGCGGAAGAAGTGCCACTTTATGGTTAATGAAGGCATTGTCTTGGGTCATAAAATCTCTGAAAGAGGTATTGAAGTGGATCAAGCTAAGGTTGATGCAATTGAGAAAATGCCATGTCCCAAGGACATCAAAGGTATTCGTAGTTTCCTAGGTCATGCTGGTTTCTATAGGAGATTTATCAAAGACTTCTCTAAAATTTCTAAGCCTCTCACTAATCTTTTGCAGAAGGATATTCCTTTTGTTTTTGATGATGATTGTCTTGAAGCCTTTGAAACACTCAAGAAAGCCTTAATTACTGCACCTATTGTTCAACCACCTGATTGGAACTTGCCTTTTGAAATTATGTGTGATGCTAGTGATTATGCTGTTGGTGCTGTTCTAGGACAAAGAGTTGATAAGAAATTGAATGTTATCCATTATGCTAGTAAAACTCTAGACAGTGCTCAACCAAACTATGCTACTACTGAAAAAGAATTCTTAGCTCTGGTGTTTGCTTGTGATAAAGTTAGACCTTATATTGTTGATTCCAAAGTAACTGTTCACACAGACCATGCTTCTATTAAATATCTTATGGAAAAGAAAGATGCTAAACCTAGACTTATTCGTTGGGTTCTCTTGTTACAAGAATTTGATTTACATATCATTGATAGAAAATGAGCTGAGAACCCCGTAGCTGATAACTTGTCTAGGCTTGAAAATGTGCTTGATGACCCACTACCTATTGATGATAGTTTTCCTGATGAGCAGTTAGCTGCAATAAATGTTTCTCATAGTATTCCTTGGTATGCTGAATATGCTAATTACATTGTTGCTAAATATTTGCCACCTAGCTTTACATACCAACAAAAGAAAAAAATTCTTCTATGATTTAAGACATTACTTTTGGGATGACCCACATCTTTATAAAGAAGGAGTAGATGGTATTATTAGACGTTGTGTACCTGAGCATGAACAGGGACAAATCCTACGAAAATGTCACTCCGAGGCTTATGGAGGGCATCATGCTGGAGATAGAACTGCTCACAAGGTATTGCAATCTGGATTTTATTGGCCTACTCTCTTCAAGGATGCCCGTAAGTATGTCTCATCTTGCGATGAATGCCAAAGAATAGGTAATATCGGTAAGCGTCAAGAAATGCCTATGAATAATTCACTTGCTGTTGAACCATTTGATGATTGGGGATTTGATTTCATGGGACCTTTTCGTTCCTCTAATGGGTATACACATATTTTGGTTGCTGTTGATTATGTTACTAAGTGGGTAGAGGCTATTCCAACTAGTAGTGCTGATCACAACACCTCTATTAAAATGCTTAAGGTAGTTATTTTCCCAAGGTTTGGAGTCCCTAGATATTTAATGACTGATGGTGGTTCACACTTTATTCATGGTGCTTTCCGTAAAATGCTTGCCAAGTATGATGTTAACCATAGAATTCCATCACCCTATCATTCTCAGTCTAGTGGTCAAGTTGAACTTAGCAATAGAGAAATAAAATTAATTTTGCAAAAGACTATCAATAGGTCCAGGAAGAATTGGTCTGAGAAATTAGATGATGCACTTTGGGCTTATAGAACAGCATGTAAAAATCCTGTGGGTATGTATCCTTATAAAACGGTTTATGGAAAATCTTGTCATTTACCTCTCGAATTAGAACATAAAGCATTTTGGGCAGTGAAAGAGCTCAACTATGATTTCAAACTTGCTGTTGAAAAGAGGTTATTTGATATACGCTCATTAGATGAATGGAGAACCCAAGCTTATGAAAATGCAAAATTATTCAAGGAAAAAGTTAAAAGATGGCATGACAAAAGCATCCAAAAGCGTGAGTTTAATGTCGGAGAATATGTTCTTTTGTACAACTCTCGTTTTAGTGTTTTGCAGGAAAGCTCCTCTCAAAATGGGAAGGCCCATATGTCATCGAGGAGGTTTACCGGTCTGGAGCCATCAAAATAAATAATTCCGAAGGTACTAACCCGAAGGTTGTCAATGGACAACGAATAAAGCATTATATCTCAGGTACGCCTATTAATGTTGAAAGTAATATTATCCAAACTTTCACACCAGAAGAACACATAAAAGAGTCCTTCCGGAACACTCCAGAATCGTGAAAATAAGGAGGTACGTGATACGGTAAGTAAACAGACTCCAAAAAATCCACAAAAATATTTTTATCAGTTTTGGAATATTTTAGAATTTTGGAAATAAAGAAACTTCTAGGAAGTGTCCCCAGGTGGGCTGTGCCCACCTGGGACACCTTTCGTACTCCATTTTTCTCCTGTATGCTGTCCTCCAAGATAAAAAATCTATATATACTTCCCGAACCTGTTAACCACCGTATCGCGGAGA
>NC_057796.1:254080794-254120743 GCF_018294505.1 Triticum aestivum
GTCCTTCCGGAACACTCCAGAATCGTGAAAATAAGGAGGTACGTGATACGGTAAGTAAACAGACTCCAAAAAATCCACAAAAATATTTTTATCAGTTTTGGAATATTTTAGAATTTTGGAAATAAAGAAACTTCTAGGAAGTGTCCCCAGGTGGGCACAAGACACCAGGGCGCGCCAGGCTTGCCTGGTGCGCCCAGGTGGGCTGTGCCCACCTGGGACACCTTTCGTACTCCATTTTTCTCCTGTATGCTGTCCTCCAAGATAAAAAATCTATATATACTTCCCGAACCTGTTAACCACCGTATCGCGGAGAAATCCTCTGTTCTCTTTTTCCCTTGCTGTTTTCTGTCAGGTCCCATCTACCATGGCTGCTTCAAGCTCCTCCAAGGACAAATTCTTCAAGAACGTCATCAACCCATATCTGCGGGAGGTGGTGCAGCACCCTTAGGTCATTGAGATGCATGAGGGGGTGCTTCACCTTCGCGATGTGCCCTGCCCCAAGGGGACGGGAACCATGGAGGCTAGGCTTGAAGCTATGGAGCAAGATGTCTTCCGGTGCAAGGGGATGGTGGAGCGTGGACTCCATGCCAATCACCTCATGATCACGGACCTCTCCCGTGATCTCAAGGTGGATGGCAAGCCCATGAAGGACATCGTCTTCACCTTCAACGAGCAAATCAACTTCCTCCAAAGCCAGATCTATGACCTCCAGAACCAAGTCTTTGAATATGAGGCGAGGTTTAAAGGTATGAATTTGGTTGCTAGTTGCAGGACCCGTGAGACTCACTCTTCCTCTTATGATGGTGGGCCACTGCCATGGAAATCCGAGGACAATACCTCTTGTTCTTCACCACAACACCATCTTCTTACCACCAAAGGAGAACTGAGTATTGGGTATGGGCACTCCCCTTGGCTCTCGCCAAGCTTGGGGGAGGTGCCCCGGTATCGTATCATCCCACTATCTTTTGCTTTTACTTATCTTAGTTCAATCTTTTTTCTTTAGATGAAATAAAGTTTAGTTTGATCCTTTCCTTTGAAAGTTTGCTTAGTGATCTATCATTGTAATTGTGTGCAAGTTATATAATAAAGTTTAGTTTGAGTTTTTGCTTTCTTTGCTTTCATGTTGCAAATAAAGAAAAGAAATAAAGAAAGAAAAAGAGAAAGGAAATAAATAAAAGAAAGGAAATAAATCAACAAAATCATATACTAATCCTATGGTAGGTGATAGCACCACATAAGGAAAAGTATAAGTAGGAAATTTTATTAGAGATTGACAAACATAGCATTAATCAATGATGCAACTCATGAAAGAATTAATAAGGGAAGAGAAGATTCACATATAAATATACTATCCTAGAAATCTTTTGTGATTGTGAACCCTCATCAAAATATTATATGCCAAAATTGTTGACGTTGGACAAGGAAGACAACTTAATGGTTTATGTTTGTTTATATTCACATAGAAGTCATATTGTCATTGATCCTTCAACATGTGGTGCTTGCCCCCTATCTTTGCTAGCCACAAATTGCGCACTAAGTAGAGATACTACTTGTGCATCCAAAAACCCTTAAACCCAAATCTTTTTCAAGTGTCCACCATACCTACCTAGGGATTGAGCAAGATCCCTCAAGTAAGTTGTCATCGGTGCAAAAAGGCAATAAAAATTGCTTCTAAATATGTGAGATCATTTAGTGTAAGAGAAAATTGAGCATTGTACGAACTTGGATGACAAAGAATAAAAGCGATAGACTGCATAATAAAGGTTGTCATATTAAGGGGCAATACAACGTGACGTTCTCTTGCACTAAGGGATTGAGCATGCAAACAAATAAGCGCATGGCAACCTCTGCTTCCCTCTGCGAAGAGCCTATCTTTTACTTTTATGTATTTACTTTTATGCAAACAGCCAAAGTTTTCCTTCTATTCCTTTTTATTTTCTCTTTTGGCAAGCATCATGTGGTGAGGAAATATCTAGGCACATATGTCCAGTTGAATATAGATGGCATGAGTTATTATTTTTGACATCACCCTTGAGGTGAGTATGTTGGGAGGCGAAACTATAAGCCCCTATCTTTCTATGTGTCCGGTTTCTTTCTATGTGTCCGGTTGAAACATTTTGCTCATGGGTTCAAGGTGAGTGTTAGCAATCATAGAAGACTATATGATGGTTGAGTATTTGGACTTGCCTAAAGGCTCCGACACGTGACCCTTCCTGAAAAGATGATGAATTGTAGTTGCAAAGTTGACCGAGAACATAGTTTGTTGGTTTCTAATAGAGTTTTTGCTTTATACTTTGATTATGTGATGAATTGTTACTTATTCATGAGAAGTATATGATAAAAGTTCTTTGATAAAAGTCCTATGTTTAATTTTGTTGCTGTTATAATAATCAACATGATGCTTCTATGTCCGTATTTTGTTTTTATCGACACCTCTCTCTCAAAGCATGTGGACATGTTTTTCGATTTTGGTTTTCGCTTGAGGACAAGCGAGGTCTAAGCTTGGGGGAGTTGACACGTCCATTTTGCATCATGTTTTCTTACTGTTTTTTATAATGTTTTATCCATAATAATGCTTTTTGGAGTAATTCTAATGCCTTTTCTCTCATACTTTACAAGGTACATACAAAGAGGGAGAATTCCGGTAGCTGGAAATCTAGACCTGAAAAAGCTACGTCATGCCACCTATTCTACACAACTCCAAATGAGCGGAAACTTGACGGAGATTTTTATGGAATATTTAAGAAATATTAGAGCCAATAACTACCAGAGGGAGCCACCAGGTGGGCACAACCCACCTGGGCGCGCCAGGGCCCCCTGGCGCGCCCTGGTGTGTTGTGGCCTCCTCGGCCCACCTCCGGTACCCATCTTCTGGTATATAAGTCATTTTGACCTAGAAAAAATAAGGCGAAGGCTTTTGGGACAGAGCACCACCGTCTCGAGGCGGAACTTGGGCAGGAGCACTTTTGCCCTCCGGTGGAGCGATTCCGCCGGGGGAACTTCCCTCCCGAAGGGGGAAATCATCGTCATCATCATCACCAAAAACTCTCCCATCTTGGGCTGGGAAATCTCCATCAACGTCTTCAACAACACCATCTCATCTCAAACCCTAGTTCATCTCGTGTATTCAATCTTGTTACCAGAACTATAGATTGGTGCTTGTGGGTGACTAGTAGTGTTGATTACATCTTGTAGTTGATTACTATATGGTTTGGTGGAAGATTATATGTTCAGATCCAATATGCTATTTAATACTCCTCTGATCATGAGCATGTTTATCATCTGTGAGTAGTTACTTTTGTTCTTGAGGTCACGGGAGAAATCATGTTGCAAGTAATCATGTGAACTTGATAAGTATTCGATATTTTGATAGTATGTATGTTGTTATTCCCTTAGTGGTGTCATGTGAACGTCGACTACATGACACTTCACCATATTTGGGCCTAAGGGAATGCATTGTGGAGTAGCAATTAGATGATGGGTTGCGAGAGTGACAGAAGCTTAAACCCCAGTTTATGCGCTATTCCGTAAGGGACCGATTGGATCCTAGAGTTTAATGCTATGGTTAGAATTTATTCTTAATACTTTTCTCGTAGTTGCGGATGCTTGCGGGAGGGTTAATCATAAGTAGGAGGTTTTTTCAAGTAAGAACAACACCTAAGCACCGGTCCACCCACATATCAAATTATCAAAGTAGCGAACACAAATCAAACCAACATGATGAAAGTGATTAGATGAAATTCCCGTGTACCCTCAAGAACGCTTTGCTTATCATTAGAGACCGTTTTGGCCTGTCCTTTGCCTCAAAAGGATTGGGCTACCTTGCTGCATACTTGTTACTATTATCGTTACTTGATCGTTACAAATTATCTTGCTATCAAACTACTCTGCTATTTACAATTTCAGCACTTGCAGACATTACCTTACTGAAAACCACTTTTCATTTCCTTCTACTCCTCGTTGGGTTCAACACTCTTACTTATTGAAAAGAGCTACAATTGATCCCCTATACTTGTGGGTCATCAGGATGATGCAGCACAACAACGGTAGGTATTTCCCACATATATGAAACCAAGGTTATCGAACAAGTAGGAGAACCAAGCAGCACAACGTTAAAGAGCTCCTGCACACAAATAACAACTACTCGCAACCCGACGTGTTAAAGGGGTTGTCAATCCCTTTTGGGTAACGGCGCCTCAAGATAGGCAAACAGACGTGAGATAAAATTGTAGTAGATTGATAGATCGAACGCCAAATAAAATAAATAAGAATAAAATGCAGTGAGGTATTTTTGTATTTTTGGTTTTGTAGATATGAAAATAAAAGCAAAGGAAAATAGATCGCAAAGGCAAATAATATGAGAAAGAGACCCGGGGGCCGTAGGTTTCACTAGTGGCTTCTCTCGAGAAAAATAGCAAATGGTGGGTAAAGAAATTACTGTTGGGCAATTGATAGAACTTCAAATGAGCATTACATAGGCATCACGTCCAAGATTAGTAGACCGACTCCTGCCTGCATCTACTACTATTACTCCACACATCGACTGCTATCCAGCATGCATCTAGTGTATTAAGTTCATGGAGAAACGGAGTAATGCAATAAGAACGATGACATGATGTAGACAAGATCTATCTATGTAGAGATAGACCCTATCGTTTTATCCTTAGTAGCAATGATACATACATGGTGGTTCCCCTTCTGTCACTGGGATCAAGCACCATAAGATCGAACCCACTACAAAGCACAACTTCCCATTGCAAGATAAATAGATCAAGTTGGCCAAACAAAACCCAAATATCGGAGAAGAAATACAAGGCTATAAGCAATCATGCATAAAAGAGATCAAAGAAACTCAAATACTTTCATGGATATAAAAAGATAGATCTGATCATAAACTCGAAGTTCATCCGATCCCAACAAACACACCGCAAAAAGAGTTACATCATATGGATCTCCAAGAGACCATTGTATTGAGAATTCAGCGAGAGAGAGGAAGCCATCTAGCTACTAACTACGGACCCGAAGGTCTACAAAGAACTACTCACGTATCATCGGAGAGGCACCAATGGAGGTGGTGAACCCCATCCGTGATGGTGTATATATTGGATCTGGTGGTTCTGGACTCTGCGGCGGCTGGAATTGATTTTCGTCGACTCCCCTAGGGTTTCTGGAATATTGGGGGTATTTATAGAGCAAAGAGGCAGTCCGGGGGCACCCGAGGTGGGCACAACCCACCAGGGCGCGCCTGGGCCTCCTAGTGCACCTTGGTGGGTTGTGCTCTCCTCGGAGGACCCCCCAGGCACAGCCTTGGCCCATTAGGTGTCTTCTGGTCCATAAAAAATATTCGTAATGTTTTGTTGCATTTGGACTCCATTTGGTATTGATTTCCTGCGATGTAAAAAATATGCAAAAAACAACAACTGGCACTTGGCACTATGTCAATAGGTTAGTACCAAAAAATGATATAAAATGACTATAAAATGATTATAAAACATCCAAGATTGATAATATAACAGCATGGAACAATCAAAAATTATAGATACGTTGGAGACGTATCAGTCTTCGTGCCCAGTTTCTTTTATTTTGGGGGATGAAGCAATGAAGATGTCTTTTCGAGCTTGATGGGGTGCAAAGAATTAGTATAATCAAACAATTCGACATCACTTTCTTCTCTTATCCTCAGTTTAAGGAATGGTTCTTCCAATCCAACGACGGGGGCCCAGTATCCCCAAAGGTACAGGTGGTTGCCCGATCCAAGGCCACCACCGTTCCATATGGGATACATATTCCCGTTCCTTGGTACTCATGCTCTTCTTCCAGCAAGGAGATGTTTGTCAATGCTTCATTTATCTCTGTACGATCTAATATCTCAATGTCAAATTCCTGCAAAAGAAGAGAGCACCTCATCCATCGAGGCTTCGTATCTTTATTATCAAGGACTTACTTTATCGCTTGACAATCGGTGTAGAATATGACCTTGGTGTCGGTGAAGTACGGCCTGAACTTTTCACAAGCAAAAATCATGGCATATAACTCTTTATCATTCTTAGCATAATTTCTTTGAGCTTTTGTAAGAGTGTGACTAGTATGGTAAATAATATTAAACATGTTACCTTCCTGCTGGCCCAACACCGCATTTACAGCATTGTCATCAGTCTCACATACTACTGCAAAAAGTCGGTCCCAATTCAGAGGTATAATAACGGGTGCATTGAGTAAGGCGTGTTTGAGTTTCTAAAAAGAAGCCTTGCATTCGTCGTTGAATATGAACAAATCACTTTTGTGCAAGAGGTTAGTCAAAGGTTTCGAAATACTAGAAATGTTTTTGATGAAGCATCTATAGAAGCCAGCATTCCAAGAAAACTCCTTATTCCTCTTATGTCTCAAGGATAAGGGAGCTTTTCTATGGCATCTAATTTTGCCTTATTGATAACCCATAAGTATAGGGGGTCAAGATAGTCTTTGAGGGTATTATTTGACCCAAAATTTGTTGATTCGACACAAAGGGAGCCAAAGAATATTTATGAGCCTTAGCAGTTGAGTTGTCAATTCAACCACACCTAAGAAATAATATCTCAGCAGCACAGTGTTTAGTAGCAAAGTAGTTTGATAGTTTTGATAGCAGCAGCAACACTAGCAACAATAATAGGAATAGTGACAGTAGCAGTTTGTAGTGATTGTAACAGCAGCAACAGTAGTAACTTAGCAAAGATCAATATGAGGAAAACGTAATTGGATCAGTGATGGATATTTGTGTTGGATGATATTCATCATATAACAATTACAACCAAGAACGATACACAATAGCTCCAACTCATCAATTTAATGTAGGCATTTATTCCATGTATAGTCATGCATGCTTATAATGAGAACTTGCATGACATCTTTTGTCCTACCATCCCGTGGCAGCAGGGTCCGTAAGGAAACCTAAGAGATATTAAGGCCTCCTTTTAGTATAGAACCGGAACAAAGGATTAGCACTTAGTGAATACATGAACTCCTCGTACTACAACCATCACTGGAGTGAACCCCAACTATTGTCACTTTGGGGTATGCGGATCATCACACATAGTAGGTGCATACAACTTGCAAGATAGGATAAAAACACTTATATTCATGAAAACATAAAGGGTTCGGATATGAAATCATGGCACTCGGGCTCTAGTGACAAGCATTAAGCATAGCAAGGTCATAGCAACATCAAGCCCTAACAAATTGACTCGGCTACATGACAAATTTCATCCAACTACATCACCGTCCAGCAAGCCTATGAAGAAATTACTCACTCCTGGTGGTGAGCATCATGGAATTGATGATGAAGGGTTAATGATGATGACGACGACGAATCCCCCTCTCCAGAGCCTCGAGCGGACTCCAGATCAGCCCTCCCGATGATGAAAAGGAGGTGGCGGCGGCTCTGTATCGTAAAAAGTGATGGTTTCTTCTCTCTAATTTGTTTCTCCGAGAGACGGTACTTATGGAGTTGGAGTTAGGGCAAACGGAAGTCTATGGGACCCATGAGCTCACCCTACGCGCCCTAGGGGGGCGCCCCCTAAGCTCGTGGCCCCCTCCAATAGGTCTCTTCGCCAATAATTTTTATATATTGTAGAAATATTCTCTGTAAATTTTTTGCCTAATCCGAGAATTTTTATTTCTGCACAAAAATAACACCATGGTAGTTTTGGTGAAAACAACGTCAGTCCGAGTTAGTTTCATTCAAATTAGAGTCTAAAACAAGAGCAAAAGTGTTTGGAAAAGTAGACACGTTTGGGACGTATCACTTATCTACCTCAATACCTTTTCCGGATATTTTGTGCCCTAGTACACACCTTCATTGACCATAAAATGGCACTTCTCCCAATTCAAGACGAGGTTGGTATCCTTACACCTCTGCAAAACTTTATCAAGGTTGTAAAGGAAATCATTAAAAGAAGTCCCATAGACAAAAAAATCGTCCATGAATACTTCCATGATCTCTTCGACAAAATCGAGAAAGATAGCATTCATACATCTTTGTAAGGTAGCAGGTGCATTACATAAGCCAAATGACATACACCGGTAAGAGTACATACCAAAGGGGCAAGTGAAAGTAGTATTTTCTTTATCTTTAGGATGCACTGCTATATATGAAAATCCTGAATATCCGTCCAAATAGCAAAAGTGAGTATGCTTTGCTAGCCTCTCCAGCATTTGGTAAATAAATGGTAGAGGACAATGATCCTTGTGTGTCTCCTTATTTAGTCTCTTAAAATCAATGTACATTCTATACCCTACTATTGTTCTAGTCGGAATCAGTTCATTATGCTTATTGGGTACTACAATAAATCCTCCCTTTTTGGGCACACAATGAACCAGGCTCGCCCACATGCTTTCAAACATGGGATATATAATACCTGCATCAAGTAAGTGAACTATTTCTTTTCTCACCACTTCCTTCATTTCAGGATTCAATTTCCCCTAGCATTCGCGCACTGGTTCAGCCCCTTCCTCCATGTATATTTGATGGGTACATATGGAAGGGCTTATACCCTTCAAATCATCCATTGATTATCTGAAGGCTTTCCCATGCTTCCTTGGAGTTTTCATTAGTCTCCCTTTTTCCTCATCTGAAAGGTTAACGCTAATAATAATAGGATATTTATTTGTTTCATCTAAAAACTCATACCTCAACTCTTTCGGCCGAGGTTTTAATTTGGGAGGTGGAAGTCCCTCATCTCCTTTCTTTTCCGGCACTTCATATTGTTTGCTAGCAACTGGATCTTGTATTGGTGCTTCATTGAGATGCTGGTGAATCTCCACTTTAGCTGGGCCTTCCAGGCTCTTTTCATAACCAGTCAGACTTCTTCCTAGCTCATCTTCTAGACTTCCAAATTAAACAACAACCAATTGTGCAATAGTCTTCTCTTCATTGTTGTCATATTCTCTTGGTTGAGGGCGATTTTTAAATCTTGAAAAATGAAATTCTCTTACCTCTTTCCTATACTTGAGAGAGACAACCTCCCTTTTACAATCGATATTTGCACCTGCAGTATTAAGAAAAGGTCTTCCAAGTATAATAGGGAAAAAATCATCTTCAGGAATTTCCATGATGACAAAATCTAATGGGTAAGTGAAGGTTCCTAATACGATATAAACATCAGGCACTGTGCCATAAGGTTTCCTCAAGGTTCCATCGGCTAATTTTATCTCCATATTTGTATGCTGCAGGTCACAAGCATATATTTCATCATGAAGCTTAGTGTAGAGAGTATAAGGTATTACATTAATAGAGGAGCCCATATCACAAAGCCCAAACTAAGAAGTACGGCCAAAGGAGCAAGGTACAACTAGTTTATAGGTGTCGGCTGATTTAATGCAGTCCTTCACAAAATATGTTACCTCTTTTCCCATAGTTTCAATGGTTTTTGTCCTTCTTCTTTCTCTCGTGGGGCTTCACCTGAATATTGCATATATCTTTACCTTCCTCCTCTTAATGCACCTTACTCGGGTGCTCTAGTTGTGCCTTTCTTACTGGAAAGGACAATTGATGTACTGGTTCATAATCATCTTCAATGGGAGTTACCGATTGTCGTGGGAACAGATCTGATAGTAGAGAGATAGGGGGTACGTAGGAGAGGGCAGAGTCCTAGCTACAAGGAGGTTGTACACTCGGATTTACGAGTTCGGGCCCCTCTCAGAGGAGGTAAAAGCCCTACGTCTCGGTGCCGCGGAGGCTCTATTGATTGGCGTATGAGTTACAGGGGGTGCAAAACCTTGTGCAAGAGGGGAGGGGTGGCTTATATAGAGTACGACGACCCCTCACAGCCCTCAGTTACACTAGGGTTCGATGAGAGTATAATGTCCCATACGTTACTGGTAATGCCCGTATTACATGATCTTCATGATGACGGAGTGAATGCCTGATCGTTGCCATCCAGGGGTGGCTCTAGGTCTTCTGTACTCTGAGTGGAATCTTGTCTTCCGAGTGAATAACATCTAGTTGAGTGGAAATATGATATCCGAGTGAGATCTTGTGTCGAGTGGATTGCACTTCATGAGGATTTCAGTCGGTATCTTCTGTTTAACTTTATAGGCCTTGGATTCTTGTGTAGCGTCCTTGGGTAGGGCGTCCAAGTCAGGCCTAAGACCGTAACCTAGGTACATGTCATCGTCATTAGCCCCCGAATGGATTGAGGACCGAGTGAAGAAGGGTTGGAGTTGATTGGGACCCGATTCAATGTCCCGAAGACATTTTCTCAGGGGGCTGAAAGTATGCTGGTATTTTAACCCTTCGTCAGTCGCCTTGATCGATTCTGGCTTATGGAATCTCTGAGTGAATAATGTAGCATATCTTCGAGTAGATTGGATTTGGATATCTCCGATCCGATCGACTGCTTTGCTGGACCCGGATTTCACGGGATTCAAAATTTGGAGAAGCGTGCCAGTCGAAACGCGGCGCGGCAAGCGGGGCAGGTGGGGAGGGACTCCTCGATCCTTGCACCGCCTTTTTTGCCATGTATCGAGCCGGCGCCGGTTGCAGGATGCGCTGAGATTGCACGGGCCCACAAGTCAGCCACTCGGTCATGAGGTCATTTAAGGCGCCGTTGCCGATGCGTGGAATAGTGCTTGCCATTCTCCCCCTTCTCCTCTGCTGCTCCGCCTCGTCCCCTCTAGCGCCATGCCCCTCTGCCCACTCTCCTTGAGCTTTGCAGCAATGGTGAAGGACAAAACCGCGGCCCTGGAGCGTGCAAAGAAGTCGACGGCCAAGGGCAAGAAGACGGCGAAGGGGTCGACCTCACGGGCTGCTCTACCACCATGTTGGATCCAGGGGGATTGGATCCGCTCCTCCGTCACGGCGGAGGATCTATAAAACCTCGTCGCCGACGGCCTGATCGCGGAAGGATCTTGGAGGCTGCCAGAGGGGGAGTTTGAGCCTGAGCCGCGCGGCGGCGAGCGCATTCCCCTTACGAGGCATGTCGAAAGAGGTTTCTCTTTGCCACCACACTCGTTCTTCCAAGGTTTCTTGAACTTCTTTGGTGCTCAGATCCATCACTTTCCCCCCAACACCATCTCATATCTTTTCCCGTTTGTTTCGATGTGCGAGAGCTTCCTGGGATGTTGCCACCCACATTGGGGATTGTTCAAGCACATTTTCACTTGCCGGTCTCAGTCGGTGAAGAAAGCTAATCCGACTGACGAGAGGACGCATGTGATCCAAATTTGTGGGGGGCTAGGAATCCAGATGAGGGGTAGGTGCTCTTTCCCTCCTATGACCTTTCGTGAATCGGTTTGGGGGTGGTAGTCGACCTGGTTTTATTGCAAGGATGTCCCGACTCCGGGTCAGTCGACTGGCCTCCCCCTTTCTCTCTAGAGAGACTCTGCACCCCTCATTCATTGACTGTATCTGAAGAGGATAAGGGTGAGGTAGCCATTTTGGTCGACGCGGTCGTTACTCTGGTCCGGGGTGGAGTGACTGGCATGGATCTGCTGGAGGTGTTCCTCAGTCGATGCATCCAGCCCTTGCAAGCTCGTGACCACCCCATGTGGCTGTACTCGGGCCTAGAAGACACCACTCGGACTCACCCGGAGGAGGTCAACGAAGAGATGGTGGCCTAGTGGCTTCGAAGCATCACCGAGAACAAGGACAACCCGAGCGGAGAAAAATAGATCTTGCCATTCCATGCTGAGCACCTTCCAAGAGAGGTCTGACATACCTTGTCGAGTGTTTCGCCTTTTTGCTTTTCAATATGCAGCAGTACTGGAATCCGACTAACTTTTGTAATTTGTGCCTTGCAGGTTTTCACGAAGATGTAACAGAGAGCGGCACCTTGGAGTAGCAGAGAGCGAGGGCGGGAGCGCTGACATTGAATATGCTGACGAAAGCGACGACGACATCGATGACTCCGACGATAGTGAGGAAGTAGAGTCACCACAACGCACCGAGCGATGCACCAAGCAATCACAAGACCCTACAGGTGGCCATGGCAAGGCAGCGTCGTTGAGTGCAAGGACTCCGAAGCGCACTCAGACTTCAACTCCCGAGCCAACGGAGAATACTGCAAAGCAAGCCAAGGTCGCTCTGATTAAACCTCAGAAGGCTCTTCCCAAGATCAAAGTGGTTGTGCATGTCGCTTCAGCGTAAATGCTTATTTTTATTTTTTCTCATTGCTGTCGTGGACCTTCTGGTTTGTTTGACCAAATGTGATTTTGGACCTCCAGGGATGCTACTTTTGGGACGTCCCACATGGAGATCGATGACGAGCAGGCCGGCACGGATACTACAGACATGGCCACTTCTCGAGCTGGTATGATACCGCAGATATGCTCACACCTTGTCAGCTGTCTTGATGGTCGACTGGAATCTCACTGTCGAGTGATTGCAGTGCCATCAAATGTTATCCAACTTCCAGACGACGATGAGGACGAGCCTCCAAAGAGTGCAGGAGGAAGAGGCAGGGCCTCGACCACTTCGCGGAACCTCGCCAGGAGAGTGCCTTCAAGCCGGACGTCTCACCCACTGACTGAATCTGTAGTTCCAGAACTCAGTGGTTCATCTCGAGTGGGCGTTTCTTTTGCCAACCCTTTGTTGACTGCCCAGCCTCCAGTGTCAACTGCTCAAGCTTCAGGTCCGACTGGTCAACTTCAAACGCTAATCCCTCCCGCTGCGTCACCAACTCCAGCATTGACAGAGTTCACTCTGCATCATGTCCCGGAGGACCAAACAGGAGCTGCCAAGGAAGCAATTATCCAAGCTGGCTTGATGATGGAGAAACTAAAGGTGGTGTACGAGTGTAGTAAGGCTGCTTACAACGCGAGTTCTGCCCTTCAGACCAATGTCCCAGTAAGTACGATTGTAAGTTGATTTCCGATTAGTTTTTCTTTGTCTTGAACCTTGCGTTGTTAGGATATGCTATCTGAAACTGCTGCTCTATTACTTGTAAGATGTCCGTGGATGAGCGTTTTGAAACCTTTAAAATGCATCTAACATGGATCTGTGCCTTGAATCTGGGTGTTCTCTTTTGCTGTGTAGTTCTTCCACTCGAGTGGGTTAGGCCGTGTCGAGTGGGTACCTGGTCCAGTGGGGGCACGTTGAGTGCACCCACTGGGTGTAGTCCCCGAGACCGTTGTCGAATGTTTTATTCGGCGGGGGTCTTTAGAATATGTCTGATTGTAGATCTTCAGTCGGGTCGGTCGGGCCATGCCGAGTGGGTATCTGATCTGGTGGGGTGATATCACTTGAAGCTACGTCGGTATTTCCCCAAAGAGGAAGGGATGATGCAGCACAGCGGCGGTAGGTATTTCCCTCAGATATGAAACCAAGGTTATCGAACCAGTAGGAGAACCAAGCAACACAACGTAAACAGCCCCTGCACACAAATAACAACCACTCGCGACCCGACGTGTAAAAGGGGTTGTCAATCCCTTTCGGGTAACGGCGCCTCAAATTGGTGCGTGGACGGGAAAAAGTTGTAATAGATTGAATAAATAGATCGCAAATAAAATAAAGTGCAACAAAGTATTTTTGTATTTTTGGTTTAATAGATCTGAAAATAAATGCAAGGAAAAAGTAGATCGCAAAGGCAAATATATGAGAAAGAGACCCGGGGGCCGTAGGTTTCACTAGTGGCTTCTCTCGAGAAAAATACCAAACGGTGGGTGAAAAAATTACTGTTGGGCAATTGATATAGCTTCTAATAATCATGACGATATCCAGGCAATGATCATTATATAGGCATCACATCCAAGATTAGTAGACCGACTCCTGCTTGCATCTACTACTATTACTCCACACATCGACCGCTATCCAGCATGCATCTAGTGTATTAAGTTCATGGAAAAATGGAGTAATGTAATAAGAACGATGACATGATGTAGAAAAGATCTATCTATCTAGAGATAGACCCCATCGTTTTATCCTTAGTAGCGACGATACATATGTGTCGGTTCCCCTTCTATCACTGGGATCAAGCACAGTAAGATCGAACCCACTACAAAGCACCTCTCCCATTGCAAGATAAATAGATCAAGTTGGCCAAACAAAACCCAAATATCAGAGAAGAAATACGAGGCTATAAGCAATCATGCATATAAGAGATCAAAGAAACTCAAATAACTTTCACTGATATAAAAAGATAGGTCTGATCATAAACTCAAAGTTCATCGATCCCAACAAACACACCGCAAAAAAGTTACATCATATGGATCTCCAAGAGACCATTGTATTGAGAATTCAGAGAGAGAGAGAGATTAAGCCATCTAGCTACTAACTACGGACCCGAAGGTCTACAAAGAACTACTCACGCATCATCGAAGAGGCACCAATGGAGGTGGTAAACCCCGTCCGAGATGGTGTCTAGATTGGATCTAGTGGTTCTGGACTCTGCGGCGACTGGATGAATATTTCGTCGACCCCCCTAGGGTTTTGGGAATATTGGGGTATTTATAGAGCAAAGAGGCGGTCTGGGGGGCACCCGAGGTGGGCACAACCCGCGCCTGGGCATCCTGGCGCGCCCTGGTGGGTTGTGCTCTCCTCGAAGCGCCCCCCAGGCGCAGCCTGGGCCCATTGTGTTCCTTCTGGTCCAAAAAAAAAATCTCCGTGGAGTCTCGTTGCATTTGGACTCCGTCTGATATTGATTTCCTGCGATGTAAAAAACATGCCGAAAACAGCAACTCGCACTTGGCACTATGTCAATAGGTTTGTACCAAAAAATGATATAAAATGATTACAAACATCCAAGATTGATAATATAACAACGTGGAACAATCAAAAATTATAGATACGTTGGAGACGTATCAACATCCCCAAGCTTAACTCCTACTCGTCCTTGAGTAGGTTAGTGATAAAAATAGAATTTTTGATGTGGAATGCTGCCTAACATGTCATATCATATTCTTTTCTTTATAACATGGACATTTGGACTTCTATGTGATTCAAAGCAATAGTCTAGTTTTGACATGATAATTTAAAAACTCAAGCATATGAACAAGCAACCATGTCTTTCAAAATATCAACGCTAAAATAAGTTACCCCCAGCCCATCATGCTCAACCATTGATCCATTCATGAAACACACTCGCATATTAGTTACACCCAATACTTAAGTACGATCATATCGCCTCCTAGTTGGTGCTTTTGTAAGAGAAGATGGAGACTGAAATTCAAAATAAAAATTGCATAAAGTAAAAGAAAGGCCCTTCGTAGAGGGAAGTAGGGATTTGTAGAGGTGCCAGAGCTCAAAGCGAAAAAATTAGAGATAAAAACATTTTGGGAGGTGTATCCATCCCACCAACGAAAACGACTTAGAGTTCCCAACACTTTCCATGCTAGATATATCGTAGGCGGTTCCCAAACAGAAAATAAAGATTATTCCTTTTTCCACCATACTTTCACTTTCCATGGCTAGCCGTATCCACGGTTGCCCTCCATAACAACACTTTCCAAGGAATTTATTATTTGACAACATAAAGTAAATTCATTTTTCATTTCGGGACTGGGCATCCCTAATACCTTTACCTTACTCTCGTGCAATGACAAGTGAATAAACACTCATTGTGAGAGTAACATATCTAGCATGGAAAATATTAGCTACCCCTCACCGCTCCGCGAGTGAAACGAAGACACAAAAGAGAAGTTTATTTTGAAAATTAGAGATGGCACATACAAATTTGCTTAGAATGGCAAAATTATACCGCATATAGGTAGATATAGTGGACTCATGTGGCAAAACTGGTTTAAAGGTTTTTGGATGCACAAGTAGAGATCATACTTAGTGCAAAATGAAGGCTAGCAAATGACTGAGAAGCGACCAAACAAGAAACGGATAATCTCATAAGCAAGCATTAAGCATAAATAACACCGAATAATGCACCACAAGTAGGATATAATTTCATTGCATGACTATTGACTTTCGTGCTATCATAGGGAGTCACAAACCTTAACATCAATATTCTTACTAAAGCATACTTACTCATCAACATAACTCACATATCACATCATCATATCTCAAAACTATCACTAAGAATCAAGTTTATTTTGTCCAATGATCTTCATGAAAGTTTTTATTATATCCTTCTTGGATATCTGTCACTTTGGGACTAATTTTCATGTGTTGCTTTTGACAAGCTCAAACAAATATAAGTGAAGATCATGAGCATAATTTTTCTTTCTCTCAAAATAATTTAAGTGAAGCAAGAGAGAATTTCTTGAAAATTTTACTAACTCTCAAATAAATCTAAGTGAAGCAAGAGAGCATTTCTTCAAAAATACTAAGCACACCGTGCTCAAAAAGATATAGGTGAAGCACTAGAGCAAGTCCATCGCTCATAAAAATTTAAGTGAAGCATAGAGAGCAATTCTAACAAGTCATGACATAATTTTGGCTCTCGCAAATAGGTGTGTCCAGCAAGGGATCAAGACTTAAAACACAAAATAAAACAAGCAAAGAATCATATCATACAAGACGCTCCAAGCAAAACACATATCATGTGACAAATAAAATTATAGCTTCGAGTAAAATACCGATAGTCGTTAGAAGAAAGAGGGGATGCCACTCGGGGGTATCCCCAAGCTTAGTTAGTTTCTCATTTTTTAATAATAGCTTGGGATGCTGGGGCATCCCCAAGCTTAGGCTCTTCTACTCCTTATTCCTTCATCCATCGTAAGATAACCCAAAACTTGAAAACATCAATCACACAAAAGTCAACAAAACCTTCATGAGATCCGTTAGTAAAAGAAAGCAAATCACTACTATAAGTACTGTACCAAACCAATTCATATTTTGTTTTTGCATTATATCTACTGTATGCCAACTTTTCTATGGCAAAAACTCATCAAAGAAAACCATAGAGCCATCAAAATAAGCACACAACGCAAAGAAAACAGAATCTGTCAAAACAGAATAGTCTGTAGTAATCTTACTATTTCAAAAACTTCTGGAACTCCAAAAATTCTGAAATACTAGGAAGACCTAGGTAATTTTTATATTAATCTTCTGCAAAAATAATTGGCATTTTATCACGCTCTGGTAAAAAATAAGAATTTTTTTCGTGAGCGCAAAAGTTTTTTTTTCCAGCAAGATCAAACAACTATCACCCAAGAAGATCCTATCGGTTCTACTTGGCACAAACACTAATTAAAACAAAAAACACAATCATAACAGTAGCATAATTGTTCTAACACTCAAGAATAGAAAGCAAAAAGCAAAAATAAATTTTATTCATTGGGTTGCCTCCCGACAAGCGCTATAGTTTTATGCCCTTAGCTAGGCATAAAGCAAGGATCTAAGTTTTGTCATCTTTGGTTCGAGATCCATAATATTCCCTCATGATTTATTCATATGGTGGCTTAATTCTTGTTCTAGGGAAGTGTTCCATACCCGTTCTCAAAGGAAATTGGAACTTAATACATTCTTTCATATCAATCACGACACCGATAGTGCGTAAAAATGGTCTACCAAGAGTTATTGGACAAGACGAATTGCAATCAATATCAAGAACAATAAAATCTATGGGAACATAATTCCTATTTGCAAGAATAAGAACATCATTAATTCTTCCCATAGGCTTTTTAATAGTAGAATCCGCCACGTGCAAATTTAAAGAACATTCTTCAAGATCGGTTAGACCAAGCACATCACATAAAGATTTCAGAATTGTAGAAACACTAGCACCCAAGTCACACAAAGCAAAACACTGATACTTATTAGTCTTGACTTTGATAGTAGGTTTCCATTCATCATGCAATTTTCTAGGAATTGAAACTTCTAATTGCAATTTTTCTTCAAAAGCTTTCATCATAGCATCAACAATATGTTTGGTAAAAGCTTTATTTTGTTCATAAGCATGGGGTAAATTTATAATGGATTGCAACAAAGAAATACAATCAATCAAAGAAAACTATCATAATTAAAGTCTTTGTAATCCAAAAGAGTGGGGACATCACTAGTGAAAGTTTTGACCTCTCCACACCCACTTTTATCAATTTTCTCAACAAGATTTTCACCCGCCAAAATATTGGGACGCCTTCTACCTAAAGTTGACTCTTCTCCAGTCCCTTTTTAATTAATCTTTACTTTACTAAACAAGGAATCAATAGAAGAAACAGCAATCATTTTAAGATCTTCATCACTTTTGTGAAAGAAATCACTGGAAAACGCTTTTTCTAAAAATTCTCTTTTAGCTCTAAGCATAGCGGTTCTTTTCTTACTTTCATCCATAGAAACATAAAGAGATTTAATTGATTCATCTAATTTAGGCACAAAAATTTTCATCTTGAGATTTTCCACATCATGAGCAATTCTATCAACACTTCTAGACAAATCATCAATCTTACTCAACTTTTGTTTTATGGAAGTGTTGAAATTTTTTTGTGTGTTGATAAATTCTTTAATATTATTCTCAAGACCAGAGGTGTTCCTATTATTATATAAGATTGATTTCCATAGGAATTACCATAATTATTAAAGGAATTTCCAGGAAAAGGCCTAGGATTTAAATTACCTCTATAAGCATTGTTGTTGAAATTATTTGGAGAGATAAAATTCACATCTATGGCATCACTATTTTGTTCAATCAAAGTAGACAAAGGCATATCATTGAAATCAATAGGAGCACTTTTACTAGCAACCAATTTCATAAGAGCATCAACTTTTTCACTCAAAGAGGAAATAAACTTTTTTGCTAGTAGGAGCTCTTTCAGTATGCCATTGTGAATAATTTGCCATGATATCATCAAGCAATTTGGTGGCTTCACCCAAAGTAATTTCCATAAAAGTACCACCCGCGGCGGAATCTAAAAGATTACGAAAAACAAAATTCAACCCTGCATAAAATTTTTGTATGATCATCCAAAGATTTAACCCATGAGTTGGGAAATTCCTTAGTATCATTTTCATCCTTTCCCAAGATTGTGCAACATGCTCATGTTCAAGTTGCTTGAATTCATGATCTGGGTTCTAAGGGAAATATTTTTTGTGGGAGGAAAATACTTGGTGATAAAAGCATCTTTGCACTTATTCCAAGAATCGATACTATTGCGAGGCAAAGAAGAGAACCAAGTTTTTGCAGAATCACACAAAGAAAACGGATTTCATCTTCACCACATCATTGTCCACATCTTTTTTCTGTTGCATATCACATAATTCCACAAAGGTATTAAGATGGGACGCGGCATCCTCATTAGGAGTACCAGAAAATTGATCTTTCATAACAAGATTCAGCGAAACAGTATTAATATCACAAGACTCCGCACTAGTGGCGGGAGGAGCAATCAGAGTGCCAATAAAATCATTGTTGTTGGTATTTGAGAAATCACATAACTTGGTGTTCTCTTGAGTCATGCTGACTACACCACACGATTGCACTCAAGAACAGATCCGTCAAGAAAACGGTGAACGGGAAAAGAGAGGCGAATAAAATGACAATTTTTTGTGAAGTGGGGGAGAGGAAAATGAGAGGCAAATGGAAAATAATGTAAATTGCGAGGAGATGAGATTTGTGATTAGGAACCTGGTATATGTTGAAGATCCTCCCCGGCAACAGCGCCAGAAATTCCTTTTAATATCACTTGAAGCTACGTCGGTATTTCCCCAAAGAGGAAGGGATGATGCAGCACAGCGGCGGTAGGTATTTCCCTCAGATATGAAACCAAGGTTATCGAACCATTAGGAGAACCAAGCAACACAACGTAAACAGCCCCTGCACACAAATAACAACCACTCGCAACCCGACATGTTAAAGGGGTTGTCAATCCCTTTCGGGTAATAGCGCCTCAAATTGGTGCGTGGACGGGAGAAAGTTGTAATAGATTGAACAAATAGATCGCAAATAAAATAAAGTGCAGCAAAGTATTTTTTGTATTTTTTGTTTAATAGATCTTAAAATAAATGTAAGGAAAAAGTAGATCGCAAATGCAAATATATGAGAAAGAGACCCGATGGCCGTAGGTTTCACTAGTGGCTTTTCTCGAGAAAAATAGCAAACGGTGGGTGAACAAATTACTGTTGGGAAATTGATAGAACTTCAAATACTCATGACGGTATCCAGGCAATGATCATTATATAGGCATCACGTCCAAGATTGGTAGACCGACTCCTGCCTGCATCTACTACTATTACTCCACACATCGACCGCTATCCAGCATGCATCTAGTTCATGGAAAAACGGAGTAATGCAATAAGAACGATGACATGATGTAGACAAGATCTATCTATGTAGAGATAGATGTCGGTGTCAAAACCGGCGGATCTCGGGTAGGGGGTCCTGAACTGTGCGTCTAAGGTCGAAGGTTGCAGGAGACGGGGGACACGATGTTTACCCAGGTTCGGGCCCTCTCTATGGAGGTAATACCCTACTTCTTGCTTGATTGATCTTGATGAATATGAGTGTTACAAGAGTTAATCTACCACGAGATCGTAATGGCTAAACCCTAGAAGTCTAGCCTGTATGACTATGGTAATGAGTC
Source organism: Triticum aestivum (assembly GCF_018294505.1). Classification (NCBI taxonomy): domain Eukaryota; kingdom Viridiplantae; phylum Streptophyta; class Magnoliopsida; order Poales; family Poaceae; genus Triticum; species Triticum aestivum. The sequence continues at coordinate 254,101,234 of NC_057796.1, forward strand.
TCTCCTTTCCGGACTATCCCCTCCGATTTATATAGACACCGGGGGAATCTAGGGTTACATAGAGTCGGTTACATAAGAAGTAATCTTCATAGCTGGTCGCCAAGCTTGCCTTCCACGCCAGGGAGAGTCCAATCCGGACATTGGTGCAGTCTTCGGCCTTCGTGTCTTCACAGCCCATCAGTTCGGCCCATGGATAACAGGCCGGACACCCGAGGACCCCTCAGTCCAGGACTCCCTCAGTAGCCCCTGAACCTGGCTTCAATGATGAGGAGTCCGGCACGCAGATTGTCTTGGGCATTGCAAGGCGGGTTCCCTTTCCGAACTCCAAGATAGTCTTCAGATGTAATGACTGCATCCGGACCTGTATACACAACTGCAGAGGATATAATATTTCACGAGTTCAATCCGCTGACAACTTTTTGGTAATATGACATCACTCCTGCTCGGCCATTATTTTCGAACTGTTAGCTGGCCCGTCGTCCCACGTCTCAAGACGTGGTTTTATTGGCATGTCTTATCCAAGAGGAGATCGTGTCTCCCCTTTTTTAGGGGATTCTTGCCAACCCGGACGTGGGTAACCCAACCGTCGCTTGGGTACAACTCCTTGGGAATAGGCAAGTTTTGAGACCCAGGAGGAGACGTTTGATATTCGCAGCCTTTATATAGGGGTACAGACCCGTCTTTTTCTTTCATGCTTGCTTCTTCCTCAACCCTTGCTACCCCGAGTTCCAACACCCGGGTTTCAGTTACCACAAGCCTCAATCATGTCCGGATCCAGCCATCAAGGCCGGTGGGTAGCGTCTTCTGTCATGGAGGGAGATATTGCAAAGCTTCGGGCAGCGAGGTATCTGACCACAGAAATCCATCATCGGCTTCCTGTCGAGGGGCAGGTTATTCTGACCCCCAGATCTGGCGAGAGGGTCGTGTTCGTGTCCCACTTCCTCCGCGGGTTAGGGTTTGTGCTTAACCCCTTCTTCCGAGGGCTCATGTTCTATTACGGGCTAGATTTTCACGATCTGGCTCTGGACTCTATTCTTCTTATCTCGGTGTTTATCGTCACGTGCGAAGCCTTCCTCCGAACTCCTCCGCACTTCGGCTTCTGGCTCAAGACCTTTGATGTGAAGCCGCAAGTGATAGAGGGGGAGTAGGCTAAGTGCAGTGGTGCTATAGTGAGCAAGCTTGCTAGTGCTGTTTGGCTGAAAGGATCCTTCGCCAAATCTTCTGATTTATGGCAGCAGGGGTGGTTCTATATCACCGAGCCCCGCGGCTCCGAGTGGGCAGCTGCGCCCGCATCTCGATCCAGCCCCCCAATTCATCTTGCATCGTGGATTAATAAGGGGTTGGACTGGGGATCAACGGACGAGGTGCGAATTCTGCAAAATCGCATCCGAAGCCTCATTGAGAGGGACATCAACATCATCAACGTTGTTCAAGTAATGCTAGTTCGCCAGACCCTGCTGTGCCAGCGACGGCCTCTCCGCCTGTGGGAGTTCAATCCAGAAGGGCCGCGGACTCTTCAGCACTTCTTCGGCACTACGCACGAAGGAATATGGAGATTATTCTTCGGGAAACGAATGCAATGGCCGGACACCACCGAAGATGTCGGCCTAGACCGTAATCATCCGGATACCCCGGTAAGTACACGTTTGTCGAATAACTCATAATCAGATACCCAGTGGCAAGATACTGACCGAATCATCCTTTTTCAGGGCTGGATAAAGAAGGTGGAACGGATTAGGTGTCCGGCTCCCCTTCCTGAAGACTCAGCTAATCCTGTGCTAACAAGGATGCTGGCCTCGGCACCATATCAGGCGCCGGCAAGGGAGGGCAAAGAGGAGAGCGAAAAGACCCGGGATGACCTTTGTTCCAGAAGTAAGTCGGATACTGAGTCCGGAGAAATTGCCCTTTCCTCGCCTGAAGATAGAGGCGAAAGAGGAGCCAGCATCCCTTCTCCGAGTAGGAGGAAAAGGGCCGCCTCCGAAGGTTGGGAGGGGTGATCCCCCAAAAGGGGCAAGATGCCACCGTTGAGCGGCTTGGGTTTGGAAAGCGACGCCGTTGAACAGCCCCGACAAGGGGACAAGCCCTCAGCCAAACCGTAAGTGAATCCGGAATACTTTGATAGCGTCCCGCTCCTTTGCCGTTACCGAAGATATACGTAACGCGTCCGTGCATTTTTACAGGTCGGCACAGAGTGTTTTTGGGCAATCCTCTTCTTCGGGAGGTCTCCTCCCAGAGATGATGGAGAGCGAGACGCCTCCCCCAACCTCCTAACCGAATAAGGCGGACGACTCTGAAGTGTCGTCGCGGAGGGTTCTTCTTGATCAATAAGTTACGCTGGGGATAAAAGAGGCAGTACCCGAAGGGGGATCTCCGACCGTCCGAGATTCTGGGGCTGATAATAAAGGCCCCGGACTGTCTGGCTCGCAGCCGACGGTGATTCTCGAGACAGGTGAACAGATTCCTTCAAAGGATGGCGGTGCTCCTAGAGCGGCTTCCGGAGACCCGGAGGCTCTGGATATATTACGAGACATGTTACGAAAAGCATCTGTCTCGGGAGAACAACGTACCTTGATGGGTACAGTGGTTGAGAAGATTTTGTTCGCGAAGAGCAGATTGAATGAAGCCTTCATGAGCCTGCTAAAAGGCTTTGAGGTTTGTGATATAATATTTTCAGGCTTTCAGCTATGTTTTATTTGCAAAGATGCACCTGTGTATATGTAGTAGCCCCTGAGACTCGGGTTGGCTTCCACTGGGAAGCGAATCGGAGGATCAAAAAGGATTACTCAGGGACTGATCTAATGAACTGGAACGCAGGCTGTTTCCCCCTTAGCTACTTCCCAGACTATGGATATTGCCGAGCTGCAGCGGAAGCACTATGTAGCAGGGGATGACCTTGCGTTAATCAATATGCGTCTTGACGAGTCGCAAGGTATGTCTTTGGGGCAATACCCATACATTTTTTGTGGTATAAGCATGATGCTAAAATCTGTATGCTGGAATATGCGTGGCTGCAGATGGTGCTGCCGCCGTTGAAGTTCTTCGAGCGGAGCAGGCCCGGTGTAGCAATGCAGCTGCCGAAAAGGCGTCGGCTAAGTTAAAAGCCGAACAAGCTGCACGGCGCCAAGACGAGGAGAAGATATCCATGATGACGCTCGAACTAGAGAATGCTACTGGCCGCTGTGAATTTCTGGAGAAGGAGAGTAAAGCCTTAACGGCTGAACTGGACAAGGCCTTACAAGAGGCGAGAGAAGCGCAGTCGGAATCCAGAGCAACCCGTGAGGAGATCCGGCAAGCTAGGGAGATTGCGGCTAGTAAGCCGTTTCTGCTGCAAGCTAAGTTCGGTGATCCGAACTATGCTCAGCTTAACCAAGTGTGGAGCTCTCCGGATGAGTTTTTAGACCTGCCGAAGAGTTCTTCCGATGCGGCGTAGTATTACCGAGCGCGAGATGGGTATGCAACAGAGAAGCTTTTTTGGTCGCAGCTTGGCGCATCAAAGCGCCCTCTGTTGCTCAATGAACAGATGTCCCAATGGGCCAAACTTCATAGGATATCCGGCGCTGCCATGAAGAACGTCATAATCCGGTTGTGGCCAACCGAGCCTGTTCCGAATAGCTACTTCGGTTTGGTGCAAAGGCTTGTTGACGCGGTGCCGCGTATCGACGCTGTGAAGCGATCGGCGTGTATTGAGGGTGCACGGATGGCTTTTGCCCAAGTCAAGACATTCTGGGGGAAGATGAAGGCCATCGATGTTGCGGCGAAGAGTCCACCCAAGGGCAAGGACCGTCCTGAACCGGAGCATTATTTTGAAGACGTCCTGGAGGCCGCCCGCTTGATAGAGGGTCAGTGCTCGAAAGACATAATGTTTGAGTGAGGTGTATGAGAATTGTAAAAGACCATTTTATAGTTAATCTATTTTATGTTTTGCTTGAAAGCTTGAATTCCTCCTGTGCGGCTGTTTTAATATAATCTGAAAGTTTTCCAGTCGTCGGCTTCAACCCCCTCGTAGGAAGTACGAGGGTGTTTGAAAAAGCATTTAATCACTCTTTATCCAACGTCTTGGTCCATAAAGGAGGTGATGATGCGGCGAACCAGGCAATCGGACTATAGGGCATTAACACTTTCACTTAGTCATAGGAGTTTTATGGTGGGACTACGACATAGCCCCTGGTATGTATGCGGCTTATGGTGCCTTACATATTTGATCTGAAAAAGATCCTTCATGTGACACGGAGAATCGCTAAAGATTCTAATAGGTCGTCAAGTGGTTGACCAGCTCTCGCCGCATCATGACAGTCAGTTTTCGGCTTTCTCTACTGAGGTACTTGACCAGATGAACCGGAAGCACAATCGCAATAGTTCTCCCTTTACTACCCTAGCCGATAGAGCGGAACGTAGGGTAGCAAGCACAGGAGCCGGGCAACCCAACTATTGACCCAAGACAATGATTCGGAGCTGATGCATATAAGGCCAAACTTGTAACACCGAAGTACGCTGTAGAGCTGTTCGGGCTTTTGCTGGCAACTCATTTGTTCCCATACCGAGCCCCTGGCAGGTTATGCCAAGGTATATCTGTGAGACAACCATGGGTGTAAAAATCATTACTATGTAATCTAGATTATTGACTCTAGTGCAAGTGGGAGACTGAAGGAAATATGCCCTAGAGACAATAATAAAGTATTATATATTTCCTTATATCATGATAAATGTTTATTATTCATGCTAGAATTGTATTAACTGGAAACATAATACATGTGTGAATACATAGACAAACAAAGTGTCACTAGTATGCCTCTGCTTGACTAGCCCGTTAATCAAAGATGGTTATGTTTCCTAGCCATAGACATGAGTTGTCATTTGATTAAACGGGATCACCTCATTAGAAGAATGACGTGATTGACATGACCCATTACGTTAGCTTAGCACCCGATCGTTTAGTATGTTGCTATTGCTTTCTTCATAACTTATACATGTTCCTATGACTATGAGATTATGCAACTCCCGTTTACCGGAGGAACACTTTGTGTGCTACCAAACGTCACAACGTAACTGGGTGATTATAAAGGTGCTCTACAGGTTTCTCCAAAGGTACTTGTTGGGTTGGCGTATTTCAAGATTAGGATTTGTCACTCCGATTGTCGGAGAGGTATCTCTGGGCCCACTCGGTAATGCACATCACTATAAGCCTTGCAAGCATTGTGACTAATGAGTTAGTTGCGGGATGATGTATTGCGGAACGAGTAAAGAGACTTGCCGGTAACGAGATTGAACTAGGTATCGAGATACCGACGATCGAATCTCGGGCAAGTAACATACCGATGACAAAGGGAACAACGTATGTTGTTATGCGGTCTGACCGATAAAGATCTTCGTAGAATATGTGGGAGCCAATATGGGCATCCAGGTCCCGCTGTTGGTTATTAACCGGAGAGATGTCTCGGTCATGTCTACATTGTTCTCGAACCCAAAGGGTCCGCACGCTTAAAGTTACGATGACAGTTTTATTATGAGTTTATATGTTTTGATGTACCGAAGGTTGTTCGGAGTCCCGGATGTGATCACGGACATGACGAGGAGTCTCGAAATGGTCGAGACGTAAAGATTGATATATTGGACGACTATATTCGGACACCGGAAGTGTTCCGGAGAAGTTTCGGATTAAACCGGAGTGCCGGAGGGTTACCGGACCCCCCCGGGGAAGTATTGGGCCTTAGTGGGCCTTGAGGGGAAAGAGAGGGCAGCAGCCAGGAGGTGGTGCGCCCCCTCCCAGGAGGAGTCCTAGTTGGACTAGGAGAGGGGGGCGCAGCCCCCTTTCCCTCTCCCTCTCCCTCTCTTTCCTTCCCCCCTTCTTTTCCTAGTAGGACTAGGAAAGGGGAGTCCTACTCCTCCTAGGAGGAGGACTCCCCCCCTCTCCTTGGCGCGCCCCATAGGCAGCCGGCCTCCCCCTTGCTCCTTTATATACGGGGGCAGGGGGGCACCTCAAGACACACTTGATATACGATATTTTAGCCGTGTGCGGTGCCCCCCTCCACCAGATTACACCTCGATAATACCGTCGCGGAGCTTAGGCGAAGCCCTGCGTCGGTGGAACATCATCATCGTCACCACGCCGTCGTGCTGACGAAACTCTCCCTCAACACTCGGCTGGATCGGAGTTCGAGGGACGTCATCGAGCTGAACGTGTGTGGAACTTCGGAGGTGCCGTGCGTTCGGTACTTGATCGGTCGGATCGTGAAGACGTACGACTACATCAACCGCGTTGTGATAACGCTTCCGCTGTCGGTCTACGAGGGTACGCGGACAACACTCTCCTCTCTCGTTGCTATGCATCACCATGATCTTGCGTGTGCGTAGGAAATTTTTTGAAATTACTACGTTTCCCAACAGTGGTATCAGAGCCAGGTTTTATGCGTTGATGCTATGCACGAGTAGAACACAAGTGAGTTGTGGGCGATATAAGTCATACTGCTTACCAACATGTCATACTTTGGTTCAGCGGTATTGTGAGATGAAGCGGCCCGGACCGACATTACGCGTACGCTTACGCGAGACTGGTTTCACCGTTCGGAGCACTCGTTGCTTAAAGGTGACTAGCGGGTGTCTGCCTCTCTCACTTTAGTTGAACCGAGTGTGGCTACGCCCGGTCCTTGCGAAGGTTAAAACAGCACCAACTTGACAAACTATCGTTGTGGTTTTTATGCGTAGGTAAGAACGGTTCTTGCTAAGCCCGTAGCAGCCACGTAAAACTTGCAACAACAAAGTAGAGGACGTCTAACTTGTTTTTGCAGGGCATGTTGTGATATGATATGGTCAAGACATGATGTGATATAATGTGTTGTATGAGATGATCATGTTTTGTAACCGAGTTATCGGCAACTGGCAGGAGCCATATGGTTGTCGCTTTATTGTATGAGATGCAATCGCCATGTAATAGTTTTACTTTATCACTAAGCGGTAGCGATAGTCGTAAAAGCAATAAGTTGGCGAGACGACAACGATGCTACGATGGAGATCAAGGTGTCGCGCCGGTGACGATGGTGATCATGACAGTGCTTCGGAGATGGAGATCACAAGCACGGTGCTTCAGAGATGGAGATCACAAGCACAAGATGATGATGGCCATATCATATCACTTATATTGATTGCATGTGATGTTAATCCTTTATGCATCTTATCTTGCTTTGTTTGACGGTAGCATTATAAGATGATCTCTCACTAAAATTTCAAGACAAAAGTGTTCTCCCTGAGTATGCACCGTTGCGAAAGTTCTTCGTGCTGAGACACCACGTGTTAATCGGGTGTGATAGGCTCTACGTTCAAATACAACGGGTGCAAAACAGTTGCACACGCGGAGTACTCAGGTTAAACTTGACGAGCCTAGCATATGTATAGATATGGCCTCGGAACACAGAGACCGAAAGGTCGAGCGTGAATCATATAGTAGATATGATCAACATAGTGATGTTCACCATTGAAACTACTCCATCTCACGTGTTAATCGGACATGGTTTAGTTGCTTTGGATCACGTAATCACTTAGATGATTAGAGAGATGTCTATCTAAGTGGGAGTTCTTAAGTAATATGATTAATTGAACTTAATTTTATCATGAATTTAGTACCTGATAGTATCTTGCTTGTCTATCTTAATTGTAGATATATGGCCCGTGCTGTTGTTCCGTTGAATTTTAATGCGTTCCTTGAGAAAGCTAAGTTGAAAGATGATGGTAGCAATTACACGGACTGGGTCCGTAACTTGAGGATTATCCTCATTGCTGCACAGAAGAATTACGTCCTGGAAGCACCGCTAGGTGCCAGGCCAACTGCAAGAGCTACGCCAGAAGTTATGAACGTCTAGCAAAGCAAAGCTGATGACTACTCAATAGTTCAGTGTGCCATGCTTTACGGCTTAGAACCGGGACTTCAACGACGTTTTGAACGTCATGGAGCATATGAGATGTTCCAGGAGTTGAAGTTAATATTTCAAGCAAATGCCCGGATTGAGAGATATGAAGTCTCCAATAAGTTCTATAGCTGCAAGATGGAAGAGAATAGTTCTGTCAGTGAGCATATACTCAGAATGTCTGGGTATAATAATCACTTGATTCAACTGGGAGTTCAACTTCCGGATGATTGCGTCATTGATAGAATTCTTCAATCACTGCCACCAAGCTACAAGAGCTTCGTGATGAACTATAACATGCAAGGGATGGATAAGACAATTCCCGAGCTCTTCGCAATGCTAAAGGCAGCGGAGGTAGAAATCAAAAAGGAGCATCAAGTGTTGATGGTCAGTAAAACCACTAGTTTCAAGAAAAAGGGCAAAGGGAAGAAGAAAGGGAACTTCAAGAAGAATAGCAAGCAAGTTGCTGTTCAGGAGAAGAAATCCAAGTCTGGACCTAAGCCTGAAACTAAGTGCTTCTACTGTAAGCAAACTGGCCACTGGAAGCGGAACTGCCCTAAGTATTTGGCGGATAAGAAGGATGGCAAGGTTAACAAAGGTATATGTGATATACATGTTATTGATGTGTACCTTACTAATACTCGCAGTAGCACCTGGGTATTTGATACTGGTTCTGTTGCTAATATTTGCAACTCGAAACAGGGGCTACGGATTAAGCGAAGTTTAGCTAAGGACGAGGTGACGATGCGCTTGGGAAATGGTTCCAAAGTCGATGTGATCGCCGTCGGCACGCTACCTCTACATCTACCTTCGGGATTAGTTTTAGACCTAAATAATTGTTATTTGGTGCCAGCGTTGAGCATGAACATTATATCTAGATCTTGTTTAATGCGAGACGGTTATTCATTTAAATCAGAGAATAATGGTTGTTCTATTTATATGAATAATATCTTTTATGGTCATGCACCCTTGAAGAGTGGTCTATTTTTAATGAATCTCGATAGTAGTGATACACATATTCATAATGTTGAAGCCAAAAGATGCAGAGTTAATAATGACAGTGCAACTTATTTGTGGCACTGCCGTTTGGGTCATATCGGTGTAAAGCGCATGAAGAAACTCCATACTGATGGAATTTTGGAATCACTTGATTTTGAATCACTTGATACTTGCGAACCGTGCCTTATGGGCAAGATGACAAAAACACCGTTCTCCGGAACTATGGAGAGAGCAACAGATTTGTTGGAAATCATACATACAGATGTATGTGGTCCGATGAATATTGAAGCTCGTGGCGGATATCGTTATTTTCTCACCTTCACAGATGATTTGAGCAGATATGGGTATATCTACTTAATGAAACATAAGTCTGAAACATTTGAAAAGTTCAAAGAATTTCAGAGTGAAGTTGAAAATCATCGTAACAAGAAAATAAAATTCCTACGATCTGATCGTGGAGGAGAATATTTGAGTTACGAGTTTGGTCTACATTTGAAACAATGCAGAATAGTTTCGCAACTCACGCCACCCGGAACACCACAGCATAATGGTGTGTCTGAACGTCGTAATCGTACTTTATTAGATATGGTGCGAACTATGATGTCTCTTACTGATTTACCGCTATCGTTTTGGGGTTATGCTTTAGAGCCAGCTGCATTCACTCTAAATAGGACACCGTCGAAATCCGTTGAGACGACACCTTTTGAACTATGGTTTGGCAAGAAACCAAAGTTGTCGTATCTTAAAGTTTGGGGTAGCGATGCTTATGTGAAGAAACTTCAACCTGATAAGCTCGAGCCTAAATCAGAGAAATGTGTCTTCATAGGATACCCAAAGGAGACCGTTGGGTACACCTTCTATCACAGATCCGAAGGCAAGATATTTGTTGCTAGAAATGGATCCTTTCTAGAGAAGGAGTTTCTCTCGGAAGATGTGAGTGGGAGGAAAGTAGAACTTGATGAGGTAACTGTACCTGCTCCCTTATTGGAAAGTAGATCATCGCAGAGATCAGTTTCTGCGACACCTACACCAAGTAGTGAGGAAGTTAATGATAATGATCATGAAACTTCAGATCAAGTTATTACTGAACTTCGTAGGTCAACTAGATCAAGATCCGCACCAGAGTGGTACGGTAATCATGTTCTGGAGGTCATGTTACTAGACCATGGCGAACCTACGAACTATGAAGAAGCGATGGTGAGCCCAGATTCCGCAAAATGGCTTGAAGCCATGAAATCCGAGATGGGATCCATGTATGAAAACAAAGTATGGACTTTGGTTGACTTGCCCGATGGTCGGCAAGCCATTGAAAATAAATGGATCTTCAAGAAGAAGACTGACGCTGATGGTAATGTTACTATCTATAAAGCTCGACTTGTTGCGAAAGGTTTTCGACAAGTTCAAGGAATTGACTACGATGAGACCTTCTCACCCGTAGCGATGCTTAAGTCTGTCCGAATCATGTTAGCAATTGCCGCATTTTATGATTATGAAATTTGGCAAATGGATGTCAAAACTGCGTTCCTGAATGGATTTCTGGAAGAAGAGTTGTATATGATGCAACCGGAAGGTTTTGTCGATCCAAAGGGAGCTAACAAAGTGTGCAAGCTCCAGCGATCCATTTATGGACTGGTGCAAGCCTCTCGGAGTTGGAATAAACGCTTTGATAGTGTGATCAAAGCATTTGGTTTTATACAGACTTTTGGAGAAGCCTGTATTTACAAGAAAGTGAGTGGGAGCTCGATAGCATTTCTGATATTATATGTGGATGACATATTACTGATTGGAAATGATATTGAATTTCTGGATAGCATAAAGGGATACTTGAATAAGAGTTTTTCAATGAAAGACCTCGGTGAAGCTGCATATATATATTAGGCATTAAGATCTATAGAGATAGATCAAGGTGCTTAATTGGACTTTCACAAAGCACATACCTTGACAAAGTTTTGAAGAAGTTCAAAATGGATCAAGCAAAGAAAGGGTTCTTGCCTGTACTACAAGGTGTGAGATTGAGTAAGACTCAATGCCCGACCACTGCAGAAGATAGAGAGAAGATGAAAGATGTTCCCTATGCTTCAGCCATAGGCTCTATCATGTATGCAATGCTGTGTACCAGACCTGATGTGTCCCTGGCTATAAGTTTAGCAGGGAGGTACCAAAGTAATCCAGGAGTGGATCACTGGACAGCGGTCAAGAACATCCTGAAATACCTGAAAAGGACTAAGGATATGTTTCTCGTATATGGAGGTGACAAAGAGCTCATCGTAAATGGTTACGTTGATGCAAGCTTTGACACTGATCCGGACGATTCGAAATCGCAAACCGGATACGTATTTACATTGAACGGTGGAGCTGTCAGTTGGTGCAGTTCCAAGCAAAGTGTCGTGGCGGGATCTACGTGTGAAGCAGAATACGTAGCTGCTTCGGAAGCAGCGAATGAAGGAGTCTGGATGAAGGAGTTCATATCCGATCTAGGTGTCATACCTAGTACATCGGGACCAATGAAAATCTTTTGTGATAATACTGGTGCAATTGCCTTAGCAAAGGAATCCAGATTTCACAAGAGAACCAAGCACATCAGATGACGCTTCAATTCCATCCGGGATTTAGTCCAGGTGGGAGACATAGAAATTTGCAAGATACATACGGATCTGAATGTAGCAGATCCGTTGACTAAGCCTCTTCCACGAGCAAAACATGATCAGCACCAAGACTCCATGGGTGTAAAAATCATTACTATGTAATCTAGATTATTGACTCTAGTGCAAGTGGGAGACTGAAGGAAATATGCCCTAGAGGCAATAATAAAGTATTATATATTTCCTTATATCATGATAAATGTTTATTATTCATGCTAGAATTGTATTAACTGGAAACATAATACATGTGTGAATACATAGACAAACAAAGTGTCACTAGTATGCCTCTGCTTGACTAGCCCGTTAATCAAAGATGGTTATGTTTCCTAGCCATAGACATGAGTTGTCATTTGATTAAACGGGATCACCTCATTAGAAGAATGACGTGATTGACATGACCCATTACGTTAGCTTAGCACCCGATCGTTTAGTATGTTGCTATTGCTTTCTTCATAACTTATACATGTTCCTATGACTATGAGATTATGCAACTCCCGTTTACCGGAGGAACACTTTGTGTGCTACCAAACGTCACAACGTAACTGGGTGATTATAAAGGTGCTCTACAGGTGTCTCCAAAGGTACTTGTTGGGTTGGCGTATTTCAAGATTAGGATTTGTCACTCCGATTGTCGGAGAGGTATCTCTGGGCCCACTCGGTAATGCACATCACTATAAGCCTTGCAAGCATTGTGACTAATGAGTTAGTTGCGGGATGATGTATTGCGGAACGAGTAAAGAGACTTGCCGGTAACGAGATTGAACTAGGTATCGAGATACCGACGATCGAATCTCGGGCAAGTAACATACCGATGACAAAGGGAACAACGTATGTTGTTATGCGGTCTGACCGATAAAGATCTTCGTAGAATATGTGGGAGCCAATATGGGCATCCAGGTCCCGCTGTTGGTTATTGACCGGAGAGATGTCTCGGTCATGTCTACATTGTTCTCGAACCCAAAGGGTCCGCACGCTTAAAGTTACGATGACAGTTTTATTATGAGTTTATATGTTTTGATGTACCGAAGGTTGTTCGGAGTCCCGGATGTGATCACGGACATGACGAGGAGTCTCGAAATGGTCGAGACGTAAAGATTGATATATTGGACGACTATATTCGGACACCAGAAGTGTTCCGGAGAAGTTTCGGATTAAACCGGAGTGCCGGAGGGTTACCGGAACCCCCCGGGGAAGTATTGGGCCTTAGTGGGCCTTGAGGGGAGAGAGAGGGCAGCAGCCAGGAGGTGGTGCGCCCCCTCCCAGGAGGAGTCCTAGTTGGACTAGGAGAGGGGGGCGCAGCCCCCTTTCCCTCTCCCTCTCCCTCTCTTTCCTTCCCCTCTTCTTTTCCTAGTAGGACTAGGAAAGGGGAGTCCTACTCCTCCTAGGAGGAGGACTCCCCCCCTCTCCTTGGCGCGCCCCATAGGCAGCCGGCCTCCCCCTTGCTCCTTTATATACGGGGGCAGGGGGCACCTCAAGACACACTTGATATACGATATTTTAGCCGTGTGCGGTGCTCCCCTCCACCAGATTACACCTCGATAATACCGTCGCGGAGCTTAGGCGAAGCCCTGCGTCGGTGGAACATCATCATCGTCACCACGCCTTCGTGCTGACGAAACTCTCCCTCAACACTCGACTGGATCGGAGTTCGAGGGACGTCATCGAGCTGAACGTGTGTAGAACTTCGGAGGTGCCGTGCGTTCGGTACTTGATCGGTCGGATCGTGAAGACGTACGACTACATCAACCGCGTTGTGATAACGCTTCCGCTGTCGGTCTACGAGGGTACGTGGACAACACTCTCCTCTCTCGTTGCTATGCATCACCATGATCTTGCGTGTGCGTAGGAATTTTTTTGAAATTACTACGTTCCCCAACAACGGGGATGCTTGCAGGCTTGTCCGTAGTGTGCTTCTGCCAATGCCCATGGTATCTTGAGTGCGTAGTGATGTATGCACGACACAAATTTTGTAGGTGTACGAGGTGGGCGGCGGAAGCCGGACTGCTATTTTCGCTCCGGGAGTAATTGATCCTCGGGTAGAAATTGCTTCTGGCCCCCGGTATTTCGTTGGTGAGCCTCTCCGTCGTCCCTGTCGCCTGGCGGTCTCTTCCCCTTGTGTTCGGCGTTGAGCTTGCCAGCCTGTTTAAAACCCAGCAGTTTCTGTTAGTACTATTAGTTGGTTTATCGGGGTGGCCATGAATCTGGCAGGGTCAGTCCAATATCCTGTCTAGGTTGGATGGTTCGTCTCGGTTTGCCTTGAATGGCTTCTTCCGTTGACCGGGCTTGGGGTTGCTGAATCCGGCGTTGACCGCTGTGTCGCGTGATCTTTCATTATCATTGTGACTGTTGTGTTTGCTTCATCGTGGCTTGCCGTTGCCATCTTGGATTTCGGAAGTGCCCGGGTCGCTGGCGATGTTGCTTCTACGAGCGAGCCAGCTGTCCTCTCTTGCACAAAAGCGGGTCATCAGAGCAGTAAGGGCTGTCATGGATTTAGGTCCTTCTTGTCCGAGGTGCCGTGCAAGCCATTCGTCCCGGACGCTATGTCTGAAGGCCGCAAGGGCTTCTGCATCCGGACAGTCGATGATTTGGTTCTATTTGACTAAGAACCGAGTCCAGAGCTTCCTGGCTGACTCTCCGGGCTGCTGGACAATGTGGTTTAGGTCATCGGCGTCTGGTGGCCGGACATATGTTCCTTGGAAGTTGTTAAGGAAGGCTTCTTCCAAGTCTTCCCAGCCGCCTATGGAATTTTCAGGCAGGCTGTTTAGCCAGTGCCTAGCTGGCCCTTTTAGCTTTAGTGGGAGGTATTTGATGGCGTGGAGGTCGTCTCCACGCGCCATATGGATGTGGAGGATAAAATCTTCTATCCATACCGCGGGATCGGTTGTTCTGTCGTATGATTCAATATTGACGGGTTTGAATCCGTCGGGGAATTCATGATCCATTACTTCATCAGTGAAGCAAAGAGGGTGTGCGGCGCCTCTATGTTGGGCCACACTGCGACGTAACTCCGAAGGAGCCCGTTTGCGGTTTTCGTCTCGGGCGTGGCTAGGTTTGTTACGTCCGAATAGGTAGCCCTTGTCGCGTGTCGAGGCATGCCCTCGCGATCCATAGATCGATCTTGTGTGTCCTGCTCTACTATCCGAGTCCCGTCGGAGGTCGTCTGTACAACCATGAGCTGTGTTATTCTTGTCTTTACGGCGAGGTGGGGTGGTCTGGTATTCGGCTTGAGTTGCCTCTTTATCCAGACAAAGTTGTCGACGACCTGCCGCATTGTGTGATGATGGTACGGGCTCCAACGCCTCGTCATTAGACTGAGGTAGCGACATATGCTTCGGGTAGCTTTTGGCTGGGCCACTAAGGCCGTATTCTTCGGCGGCCAGGACTTCGGTCCATATGTCATTGAGTAGGTCTTGGTCAGCTTGAAGCTGCTGCTGCTTCTTTTTCAGGCTCCTCGCAGTAGCTATTAGCCTGCGCTTGAAGCGCTCCTGCTCGAGGGGTTCTTCGGGTACGATGAAGTCTTCGTCGCCAAGGTTTACCTCGTCTTCGGAGGGCGGAAGGTAGTTGTAGTCCTTCGAATTGTCGCTGGGCAGGGCCTGTTCATCAGGGCTGGCTTGCCCGTTTTCTTGTTCCTCCTGTCCGGATCTTGCTCCAACAGGGTCTTCATTGTGTTCGGCGTCGTCCGGAGTACTTTTTTCTCCAGTACCAGCGTTGCTACGATGTGACTTGGAGCGGCGTTTAAGGCGCCGGTACTTAGACTGCATCTTCTCAACTGGATCTCCTTTGTCATCGTCGCCAGCTTTTTTAAGTGTGTCAACGTCGTACGAGGGGGTGGCCGTCCCACGTCTGGTGACTGGCGGGTCTTGGCCTTGCTCTTTGTCGGCATCGTCGTCTATACCGTCAATGTCTTCGGAGCCATTATCAGGCACGTCGGTTAAGTCATCGACGGTGGCTATGAAGTGGGTGGCGGGTGGGAAGCAAAATTCCCCATCATCAGCCTCTGGCTCGAACCGAACATAGTTCGGCTGTGATTCCTTCTCCAAGGAAAAATTCTTTAAAGAGTTTAGCACATCACCCAAAGGTGAGTGCTGGAAGATGTCTGCGGCGCTGAATTCAAAAATCGATAACCGATCCAGCTCGGTGTCCGCAGGCGTACATGGTCCGGAACTTATAGCCGGAGACGAGTCCGGAGTTCCGTTGACGCAAATATTGCAGGGTGTCGAGTCTGTGTGCGGCTCCAACGCCGCGGACTCTATGGCCTCGGATGGCACGATCTGCTCCGGTTCTAAGGCCGTTGCAGCAACAGGAACCATCTCCTAGATGTGATCCGATGACAAATTTAAGTCATGTTCATCGGAGCGAGGGGGAGCGATCGTCGCGGTCTCGAATCCATCGAAGATCAGGTCTCCACGGACGTCCGCGACGTAGTTCAAGCTTCCGAATCTGACCTGATGGCCAGGGGCATAGCTATCGGTCTACTCCAGATTGCCAAGCGTGTTGGCCCGTAGTACAAAGCCGCCGAACACGAAGATCTGTCCGTGGAGGAAGGTTTCTCCTTGGACGGCGTCACTATCGACAATTGAAGGGGCCATCGAACCTTTCGTTGACAGCACAGTGGAACTCTCAATGAAAGCACCAATGTCGGTGTCAAAACCGGCGGATCTCGGGTAGGGGGTCCCGAACTGTGCGTCTAAGGTCGATTGTTGCAGGAGACGGGGGACACGATGTTTACCCAGGCTCGGGCCCTCTCTATGGAGGTAATACCCTACTTCCTGCTTGATTGATCTTGATGAATATGAGTGTTACAAGAGTTGATCTACCACGAGATCGTAATGGCTAAACCCCAGAAGTCTAGCCTGTATGACTATGGTAATGAGTCTCTCCTTTCCGGACTATCCCCTCCGGTTTATATAGACACAGGGGGAATCTAGGGTTACATAGAGTCGGTTACATAAGAAGGAATCTTCATAGCTGGTCGCCAAGATTACCTTCCACGCCAGGGAGAGTCCAATCCGGACACGGGTGCAGTCTTCGGCCTTCGTGTCTTCACAGCCCATCAGTCCGGCCCATGGACAACAGGCCGGACGCCTGAGGACCCCTCAGTCCAGGACTCCCTCAATAGACCCCATCATTTTATCCTTAGTAGCAACGATACATACGTGCCAGTTCCCCTTCTTTCACTGGGATCAAACACCATAAGATCGAACCCACTACAAAGCACCTCTTCCCATTGCAAGATAAATAGATCAAGTTGGCCAAACAAAACCCAAATATCGAAGACGAAATACGAGGCTATAAGCAATCATGCATATAAGAGATCAAAGAAACTCAAATAACTTTCATGGATATAAAAAGATAGATCAGATCATAAACTCAAAGTTCATCGATCCCAACAAACACACCGCAAAAGAGTTACATCATATGGTTGTCCAAGAGACCATTGTATTGAGAATTCAGAGAGAGAGAGACAGATGAAGCCATCTAGCTACTAACTACGGACCCGAAGGTCTACAAAGAACTACTCACGCATCATTGGAGAGGCACCAATGGAGGTGGCGAACCCCATCCGAGATGGTGTCTAGGTTGGATCTGGTGGTTCTGTACTCTGTGGCGGCTGGATGAATATTTCATCGACTCCCCTAGGGTTTTGGGAATATTGGGGTATTTATAGAGCAAAGAGGCGGTCCGGGGGGCACAACCCACCAGGGCGCGCCTGGGCCTCCTGGCGCGCCCTGGTGGGTTGTGCTCTCCTCGGAGCACCCCCAAGCGCAGCCAGGGCTCATTGTGTTCCTTCTGGTACAAAAAAAATCTCCGTGGAGTTTCGTTGTTATATTGATTTCGTGCGATGTAAAAAACATGCAGAAAACAACAACTGGCACTTGGCACTATGTCAATAGGTTAGTACCAAAAAATGATATAAAATGACTATAAAATGATTATAAAACATCCAAGATTGATAATATAACAGCATGGAACAATAAAAAATTATAGATACGTTGGAGACGTATCATGGGGGCACGCTGACTGCACCAACTGGGTGTAGTCCCCGAGACCACTGTCGACTGCGGCAGTCGGCGGGGGTCTGAGAACAAGGAATTTTTTTACTTGGGCCGAGGAGGCCGTACCAAGTGGGAAATCGATTCAGTCGGGGCACGCTGAGTGCACCCACTGGGTGTAGTCCCCGAGACCGATGTTGAATGTTTGATTCGGCGGTGGTCTTAGAACTCCTTTGATAACAATAATCTGAATTTGCTCTTCTCCACTCGGAAGTAAAGGGTCTTTCTTTTTGTCGACTAAATTGTCTTTTTGTTGATCATAGAAATCTTGTGACTTGGGACTTAGTACGCTGCCCTGGAGAAGGAGAAGATCCAACTCCAACTTGATCTGGAACTTGCCAAGAAGAATATGAAGGATGCTCAGGATTAAGTGAAGACCATGGGAGGTAACAGCTTACTAACTCTATGCTTTGTCATTTCTTCTTTTCCATCCTTTGAACCGAGTGATTCCACTCAAACAGACATGCATAGTGAAAACTGTCAACTCCAAGCACGACTGAAGAATGTTATTTCTTTAGACACCATGAAGAAGGCGTTGGAGAGGAAGGACACCGAGCTTGCGGGAGCGCAGAAGGTGGCATGTGAGAAGACTGAAGCAATTGAGAGAAATCTAGCTTCAGTTGGCAAACTTGAAGAGGAAAATGCCAATCTGAAGATAGCTATTGACGAGGTGAAGAAAGAGGCTGCACAACTGCGGGAGGAAAAAGTTGTCCTGGCTAACAAGGTCGACCAGCTCACTCGGAAGAGGGACGAGCTGGAAGCTTACTTGGGAGGCCTTGCCAAGAAGATGTACTCATGCTTGAAGGTATCTTTCTTCATCCGAGTGGATCCAGAAAACTTCTACATAATTCTACTGCTGACTCATACCTTTCTCCCTCGTGCAGAGTTTTGTCAAAATTTTGAGCAGGAAACTGACCAGATTGAACCAGGCCTGGACCCCACAAAGTCACTCGTCAAGGATGAAGCTGCCATGAATGTACTGCGACTTGAAGCTCGTCTTGACAGCGTCTTGGGGTACATCGCTCGACTGAAGTTTGCCCTGACGAAGATAGGCCAAGAGCTATGGCCGGAGGACAAACTCCAGAATGACCACGAGTCATTGATGGCTTGGCTCAATGAAGTCCCCAGTCGAGCGTAGGCATGGAAGAAATCAGCTGATCACTGCGGAGCCGATGTAGCTCCTTCACTCGTCAGAGTCCATTGCAAGGATGCCAAAGAAGAAAAGCTAAAGGCCGTCCAAGTGGCGAACTCGAAGAAGCTCCAGTTCGAATCCTTCATGGAGACCTTCATTGAAGCAGCCACTCGCATAACTGACAGCATCGACTTGGACACCTTCATCGAGCCAGCGAGTCCTCCTCCCGCCGAGTGAAAAAACATTAATGATCCGAATTTATTTGCCTCGGAATGCCGAGTGATCTTGTAACAATTAAACTCTTTCGGGCCCGACGCCTGAGTACTTTTTCTTGCGGTTTTGAAACTTGACGGATTTGTTCGAACTTGGTGGATTTATTCGAATATTGCTTTCCTGTTTTTAGAATGCTTTGGGTGATTAGAATTTTTGGCTTAGGCGAAACTTGTTCGCGGCTAAGTCCCCGAGTGGGAGGGTTGCTCCCCACTCGGAGTAGGTTTTTAACTTAGGCGAGGACGGGCTCGTGGCTAAGCCCCCGAGTGGGAGGATTACTCTCCACTCGTAGTAGGTTTTTAACTTAGGCGAGGACGGGCTCGCGGCTAATCCCCCGAGTGGGAGGATTGCTCTTCACTCGGAGTAGGTTTTTAACTTAGGCGAGGACAGACTCGCGGCTAAGCCCCCGAGTGGGAGGATTGCTCTCCACTCGGAGCAGGTTTTCACCTTTGGTGAGGACGGGCTCGCGACTAAGCCCCCGAGTGGGAGGATTGCTCTCCACTCGGAGTAGGTTTT
>NC_057796.1:254121319-254149110 GCF_018294505.1 Triticum aestivum
ATTACTCTCCACTCGTAGTAGGTTTTTAACTTAGGCGAGGACGGGCTCGCGGCTAATCCCCCGAGTGGGAGGATTGCTCTTCACTCGGAGTAGGTTTTTAACTTAGGCGAGGACAGGCTCGCGGCTAAGCCCCCGAGTGGGAGGATTGCTCTCCACTCGGAGCAGGTTTTCACCTTTGGTGAGGACGGGCTCGCGACTAAGCCCCCGAGTGGGAGGATTGCTCTCCACTCGGAGTAGGTTTTTAACTTAGGCGAGGACGGGCTCGCAGCTAAGCCCTGGAGTGGGAGGATTGCTCTCCACTCGGAGTAGGTTTTTAACTTAGGCGAGGACAGGCTCGCGGCTAAGCCCCCGAGTGGGAGGATTGCTCTCCACTCGGAGTAGGTTTTTAAATTAGGCGAGGACGGGCTCGCGACTAAGCCCCCGAGTGGGAGGATTGCTCTCCACTCGGAGTAGGTTTTTAACTTAGGCGAGAACAGGCTCGCACCTAAGCCCCCGAGTGGGAGGATTGCTCTCCACTCGGAGTAGATTTTTAACTTAGGCGAAAACAGGTTCCGCAGCTAAGCCACCCACTGGGGGATTTGAGCAGATGTTTATGAGAGAACAATCATTAAGAGACTGCAGGAATCATGTTTTGATAAATGATCCAACAAGTACTCTTATTACATCATGACAATCTGGTTGTCAAGTATAAAAACGATGAAGGAGATCTATGTTCTAGGAGCGCGGCACGTCTTTCTTTTGAGCTAGGTTGTAAAGGTGATAAGCTCCATTGTGAAGCACCTTGGTGACGATGAAAGGGCCTTCCCACGCGGGGGCGAGCTTATGTGGTCGCTCCTGATCCACTCGGAGCACTAGGTCTCCTTCTTGAAACGCTCGACCCTTGTTGTTCCTTGCATGGAACCGAGGGAGATCTTGCTGATAAACAGTCGACCGGATCAAAGCCATCTCTCGCTCTTCTTCCAGAAGGTCCACTACATCCTGACGTGCTTGCTCTGCTTCAGCTTCTGAATAAAGATCCACTCATGGTGCATTGTGAAGCAGGTCACTAGGAAGCACGGCTTCAACCCCGTATACCATGAAGAAATGGGTTCGGTTAGTTGACCGATAGGGAGTTGTCCTCAGTCCCCATAGAACAGACGCAATTCAGTTACCCAAGCTCTAGCTGCGTGCTTAAGGTCGCGCATGAGTCGAGGTTTCAGACCTTGGAGGATTAGACTGTTTGCCCTTTCAGCTTGGCCATTCGACTGTGGGTGCGCAACGGATGCGTAATCTACCCGAGTGCCATGGGAAGCGTAGAACGCTCTGAACTCTTCCGAATCAAAGTTTGAGTCGTTGTCTATGATAATGTTGTGCGGAACTCCATATCATAATATCAACTCTCTTATGAAACTGATGGTTGTGCTTGAGTTTAAGTTCTTGATAGGCTTGGCCTCAATCCACTTGGTGAACTTCTCGACTGCTACGAGTAGATGGGTGAAACCACTTCTGCCGGTCCTTAGCGGCCAACCATATCCAAACCCCACACAGCAAACGGCCAGACGAGTGGAATGGTTTTCAAGGCAAATGCCGGCTTGTGGGACATGTTTGCGTAGAACTGGCAACCTTCACATTTCTCAACGATTTCTTTGCAGCTTCATTGGCCTGCGGCCAGTAGAATCCTGCTCGGTATGCTTTGTCCACAATGGTCCGAGAGGACGCATGGTGACCACAGGTCCCCGAGTGGATGTCATCCAATATCAGTCGACCCTCTTCTGGAGAGATACATCGCCGAGCCACGCCAGTAACTCTCTCCCTGTAGAGCTGTCTGCCTATTACTGTGAAGGCCTTGGACCTACAGACGATCTGACGTGCCTCAATCTCATCTTCTGGAAGGTCATGCCTGAGCAGATATGCAATGTATGACACTGTCCAGTCAGGGGTGATTACAAGGATCTTCATAACCAGATCAATAACTGCTGGGACCTTGATTTCAGTCGGATTGGTAGGACTTATTGCTTGGGGAGGTTTTTCAGTAAAGGGATCCTCTTGCACTGACTGGGAATGGAGATGCTCGAGAAACACATTGCTGGGGATAGGCTTCCGAGTGGAACCTAGTTTTGCCAGGTCATCGGCTGCTTGACTCTTGAGCCGGGGAATGTGGTGGAGTTCCAATCCTTCATACTTCTTTTCCAACTTCCTCACTGCATTGCAGTACCCAGTCATGGTGGGGTTCCTGACATCCCACTCCTTCATCACCTGATTGACCACCAAATCTGAATCGCCGTAGACCATCAGGCGACGGACGCCGAGCGAGATGGCCATACGCGACCCATAGAGGAGTGCTTCATACTCAGCTTCATTATTGGAGGAAGCAAAGTGAATCTGGAGGACATAACTGAGTTTATCGCCTCTTGGGGACACTAGGACTACTCCAGCACCAGAACCATTCAACATCTTAGATCCATCGAAGAACATAGTCCAGTGTTCCGAGTGAACTTGAATCGGCTGTTGCCATTCAATCCACTCGGCCAAGAAATCCGCGAGCGCTTAGGACTTGATCGCCTTATTTGCTTTGAACTTGATATCCAGAGGGAGAAGTTCAATTGCCCACTTAGCCACTCGACCACTTGCATCTCGATTGTTCATGATTTCAGACAACGGAGCATCGCTGACGACTAAAACCAAGTGGTCTTGGAAATAATGTGCAACTTTCTTTGCAGTCAAATAAATTCCATAAAAAAGCTTATGGTAGTGTGGATACCTCTGCTTGGATGGAGTCAAGACTTTGGAGATGTAATACACTTGGCGCTGAACTTTATAGGCCTTGCCTTCTTCTTCTTGCTCCACTATGAGCACTGTGCTGACAACCAGACCAGTGGCTGCAATGTATAAGAGCAGAGGCTCTTTGCTGTTCAGAGCAGCAAGCATTGGCTGGGTGGAAAGCAGGGCTTTGAGCCCCGCAAACACTGCTTCAACTTCGGGAGTCCACTCGAATGTATCAGACTTTTTCATCAGTCGGTAAAGAGGCAATGCCTTTTCACCGAGATGCGAAATGAATCGACTTAACGCAGCGAGGAAACCTGTGAGCTTCTAAACATCGTGCACACGCACAGGGCGTTTCATTCGGAGAATAGCGCCATGATGACCCACAAGTATAGGGGATCAATTATAGCTCTTTTTGATAGGTAAGAGTGTCGAACCCAACGAGGAGCGGAAGGAAATGACAAGTAGTTTTCAGTAAGTTTTTTTTGAATATTTACTGTAAGGTTTTCAGTAAGGTTTTCAGTAAGGTAATGTCTACAAGTGCTGAAATTGTAAGTAGTGGAGTAGTTTGATAGCAAGATAATTTGTAACGAGCAAGTATCGATAGTAGTAACAAAGGTGCAGCAAGGTAGCCCAATCCTTTTGAGGCAAAGGACATGCCAAAACGGTCCCTTATGATAAGCAAAGCGTTCTTGAGGGTACTCGGGATTTTCACCTAGTCACTTTCATCATGTTGGTTCGATTTGTGTTCGCTACTTTGATAATTTGATATGTGGGTGGATCGGTGCTTAGGTGTTGTTCTTACTTGAACAAACCTCCTACTTATGATTAACCCTCCCGCAAGCATCCGCAACTACGAGAAAAGTATTAAGAATAAATTCTAACCATAGCATTAAACTTTTGGATCCAATCGGTCCCTTACGGAATCGCGCATAAACTGGGGTTTAAGCTTCTATCACTCTTGCAACCCATCATCTAATTGCTACTCCACAATGCATTTCCTTAGGCCCAAATATGGTGAAGTGTCATGTAGTCAACGTTCACATGACACCACTAAGGGAATCACAACATACATACTATCAAAATATCAAACACATATCAAGTTCACATGATTACTTGCAACATGATTTCTCCCCTGACCTCAAGAACAAGAGTAACTACTCACAAATGATAAACATGTTCATGATCAGAGGGGTATTAAATAGTATGATGGATCTGAACATATAATCTTCCACCAAATAAACCATATAGTAATCAACTACAAGATGTAATCAACACTACTAGTCACCCACAAGCACCAATCTATAGTTCCGGTAACAAGATTGAACACAAGAGATGAACTAGGGTTTGCGATGAGATGGTGCTGTTGAATATGTTGATGGATATTGCCCTCCCCAAGATGGGAGAGTTGTTGGTGATGATGATGACGATGATTTCTCCCTCCGGGAGGGAAGTTCACCCCGCGGAATCGCTCCGCCGGAGTGCAGAAGTGCTCCTGCCCAAGTTCCACCTCGAGACGGCGGCGCTCCGTCCCGAAAGTCCTCTCCTTATTTTTTCTAGGTCAAAATGACCTGTATACCAGAAGATGGGTACTAGAGGTGGGCTGAGGAGGGCACAACCCACCAGGGGGCACCTGGGCTCCCTGGCGCGCCCTGGTGGGTTGTGCCCACCTGGTGGGCCCCTCTGGCAGTTATTTGCTCCAATATTTCTTAAATATTCCATAAAAAATCTCCGTGAAGTTTCATCTTGTTTGGAGTTGTGCAGAATAGGTGGCCTGACGTAGCTTTTCCAGATCCAGATTTCCAGCTTCTCGGGATTGGCATCTATCCCTCGTTCGGAAACGAGAAAACCGAGTAACTTTCCTCCAGGAACTCCGAATGTGCACTTGGACGGATTCAACTTGATGTCATATCTTCTCAGATTGGCAAAGGTTTCAACGAGGCCAGTTAGTAGGTTGGAACCTTTACGTGACTTAACCACGATACCATCCATATATGCTTCCACATTCCGGCTGATCTGAGTGAGCAGGCACTTCTGAATCATGCGCATGAATGTGGCGCTAACATTTTTGAGACCAAAAGGCATGATGACATAGCAAAAACACCCGAATGGGGTGATGAAGGCCGTTTTTATTTCATCGGGTCCATACAGTTGGATCTGATGGTATCCGGAATACGCTTCAAGAAAAGACAATCGCTCACATCCCGTAGTTGAGTCAACTATTTGATCAATGCGAGGGAGCGGAAAATGATCTTTCGGGCAGGCCCGATTGATTTGCTTCAAATCGATACACATACGGAGTGAATTATCCTTCTTGGGGACCATGACGACGTTGGCGAGGCACTCAGAGTGGTATATCTAGCGGATGAACTCAGCTGCTAGGAGCCAAGCCACTTCCTCGCCAATCGCCTTCCTCTTCTCCGCGGCGGACCGGCGGAGATGCTCTTTGACTAGTTTGGCTTTGGAGTCGACACGCAAACGATGCTCAGCCAGTCCCCTGGGTACACCTGGCATGTCAGAAGGTTTCCATGCAAAGATGTCCCAGTTCTGACGGAGGAACTGGGTGAGCGTGACTTCTTATTTGCTGTCGAGTGTCGTTGAGATGTGGGTCGGAGCAGCTGTGGGATCTTCGAGGTGAATGTGAACTGGCTTCGTCTCACTGGCCAACTGAAATGCGGATTTAGAAGCGGGCTTCTTGGCCCAGAGCAAATCACTCGGATCAGCATTCTTCTTGTATTCCTCCAGTTCCACCACTGCCATTTGCTCGTCAACGATCTTGGACCCCTTCTGGAGACATTCCTCTGCTCTTTGTCTGTTCCTAGTGACCGTGATCACACCTTTGGGTCTGGTCATCTTCAGCTTAAGATACACGTAACATGGATGGGCCATGAAACGAGCATATATTGGCCTGCCCAGAATAGCATCATAGGCACTATGGAAATCCACTACCTCAAACGTCAACTTTTCCTTGCGAAAATTCTTGGAATCACCAAAAACCACATCCAGAGCAATCTGTCCAAGTGACTTTGCCTTCTTCCCTGGGGTGACTCCGTGGAACTGCATGTTGCTCTCAATGAGTCAGGACATCGGAATGCCCATCCCTTGGAGGGTCTCAGCGTATAGAATGATCAGACCACTGCCACCATCCATGAGAACTTTGCACAGTCGAGTGCCTCCAACAACTGGGTCGACCACCGAAGCTTGCCCCCCAGGGGTAGCAACGTGAGTTGGTGATCTGACTGGTCGAATGTAATAGGAGTCTTTGACCACTTGAGGTATGTTGTAGTTGCTGGAGCAACCATGTTCACCTCTCTGTTGATGACTTTCAGTCGACTTTTGCTCTTGACATTAGCAAAAATCACCAAAGTAGCATTGACCTTCAGGTAATCATCTGCCTTTTCCTCATCTCCATCCTTATCAGAGTCCTTCTCACTTGGCTGACCCTCACGGAACTGCTGAATAAGGAGTCTGCACTATCGAGTGGTGTGTTTGGGAAAAATCAAGTTACCCTCTTCATCTTTCTTCGTGTGGATGTGACATGGTAAATCTAGGACGTCCTGGCCAGACTGGTCCTTCAACTTTTTGGGTACCCACGGCCCCTTGGGCTTTCGTTTGAACTTTCCTTGGGTATTCACCACTGTAGCTTCAGCCTGACTCGCGGCTTCGGCTTTGCGTTTCTGCTTCCGACTAGGGTTTCCACCCCCAACATCATGGTCGATTGTCTTCCCTTTGCTATTGCAGAGTCGGTCTTCTTCTTTGCCATTCGCATACCGAGTGGCTATTTCCATCATCCGATTCAAAGTCATAGCCCCGGAGTGACCGAATTTCAGTGTGAGCTCTCTATATCGCACGCCTTCCTTGAAAGCGCAGACTGCTTGGTGCTCTAAAACATTCTCCACCGGATGGTGAAGTGTAGTCCACATTGGATGTAATCCCTCAAAGTTTCATTCGGCTGTTGGACACAATGCTACAACTCAGACAGCCCAGCGGGACGCTTGCAAGTGCCTTCAAATGTCTTGATAAACACTCGGGCCAAGTCTTCCTAGCAATATATGCTAGCAGGAGCCAACTGATTCATGGCTACCTCATCATTGCCTCCACCAATCTGCACTGCCACTCGGTAATCTTCCAACCATGTGTCTGGCTTTGACTTGCCAGTAAATTTGCTCACTCCTGCAGCCAACTTGAAGTTGGGAGGAATCTCAGCTGCACGAATGGCTCTGCTGACACACTCGGGCCCAGTGATAAATGCTCTGCTCCCACTTGG
Organism: Triticum aestivum; assembly: GCF_018294505.1. NCBI lineage: Eukaryota > Viridiplantae > Streptophyta > Magnoliopsida > Poales > Poaceae > Triticum > Triticum aestivum. The sequence goes on from NC_057796.1 coordinate 254,128,329, forward strand.
AGGATTTCTGTCCAACCGTTCTCTGTTAGCTCTGCCTCTGTCAACCAGGCCCTCCACGAGGATTGGCCTTGCAACAAAACCGGGGTCTCTTGGGTCGACCGAAACCCTCCGCTCGTCACCGTATGGGCGCCTGCCATCATACCGTTGGGGCACGTACAAACCACCTCTCAAAGGGGATGTGGGCACTCAACGATGGTCATCACGGTGGTATCGAGGATCAAACTGCCCGTGGCCTCGACCCAGGTACTGGTCCTGGTGATAACCATGATCTTCACGCCACAGAGGTGATCTTGGGTTGTGTGCCGACTGAACGGTGTCTGCCATGACAGACCTGATGTGAATCCTATTGCGCGACTGGGAAACAGCCGAGTTCTGTTCTCCGGTCGCCCTGAGTAGTGCCCAAATCTGCTGTAGGCCTCTACCCGCCTCAAAGCAGGACGGTTGGATCGAATCTGTGATACGGGCAGCTGCTGCAACATTTTGGATCGGGTACGGTATACCTGACACTCTTCACGAGGCCCAGTTGGAAACAGTTGTCGCTGCCGTCGACTGGAACTTGGGATCTGCCTGCGGGCGCGGTCGTCGAGTGCTTGTTGAAGATTCTCTAGGCGCGTACACTCAGCCAGAGTGGCTAAGCGCGCAACCTCCAGGGCCTGAGCCTCGGGGGTCTCCCCAACGATGGCGGTCTGGAAAGCCTGATTGTTTCTGTGATGCAGCTCTTCCCTCTGCTCCACCGTGAGATCCTGAGGGTAATACTCGTCGTTGCCGTGCGACGGACCACCGCTGTCGCCTCTGCCATGGGGGAATCCGGGCGGGCTGTGCTAGGAGCCGACCATGAGGACTTCCATCGTAGGATCGTTGCTCTCGCACTCGGAAAGAGTATCCGAGGGCTAGTCGACAGATCAAACAACCCATAGAGGGATTCATCGGGCTCGATTGCCGTGATTTGAGGAGTGGTCGACTGACGGGTCACCGCATGCCTTACCCACTGCTGGAGCCGCGAGCAACCGGATCGCTTGCGGCGACGGGCAGCGGGGAGCGAGAACGCCGCGGGAGCTGACCAATACTGAGTCGAAGACTGCCGCAGGAGGACGCCAGAGGCACTCTCACGGAAGTGCGCTGCCCCGCGAATGGGGAGAGGCTCGATATCGAGGGGGGCTTCTTGGAGCCAGGCCGAATCGTCAGCGATGAAGGTGACCGCGCCGAGACAGATCTCGTGACCCAAGGACAATCCACCGCCGGAAAGCATGTTGACAAAAATCAAAGATTGCAACCTCCATGGAAGTGTCTTAGGCGCCTACTCCACGGTGGGCGCCGACTGTTGTGGGAACAGATCTGACAGTTGATATAGGTGGTACGTAGGAGAGGGCGGAGTCCTAGCTACGGTGAGGTTGTATACTCGGATTTACGAGTTCAGGCCCCTCTCGGAGGAGGTAAAAGCCCTATGGTCTCGGTGCCGTGGAGGCTCTGATGATTGGCGTATGAGTTACAGGGGGTGCGAACCCTTGTGCAAGAGGGGGGGTGGCTTATATAGAGTACGCCGACCCCTCGCAGCCCTCAGTTACACCAGGCTTCAATGAGAGTATAATGTCCCGTACGTTACTGGTAACGCCCGTATTAAATGATCTTTATGACGATGGAGTGAATGCCCGACCGTTGCCATCCAGGGGTGGCTCTAGGTCTTCTGTACTCCGAGTGGAATCTTGTCTTCTGAGTGAATAACACCTGGTCGAGTGGAAATGTGATATCCGAGTGAGATTTTCTGTCGAGTGGATTGCACTTCATGAGGATTTCAGTCGGTATCTTATGTTTAACTTTATAGACCTTGGATTCTTGTGTAGCGTCCTTGGGTAGGGCGTCAGGTCAGGCCTATGACCCTACCCTAGGTACATGTCATCAACACCGATGTTTCTACCTCTGAGGCATCCACAACGACCTCTTCCTTGGGATCCTCATCTATGTAACACTCCCATTTTTCCTCGGAAGTTCCATATGCTCCACATAGCTTTTAAGAAATCTTAAAACAACATCAGGGTCAAGATAAAGTTATACTAACTTGGTTAAGTCTTCCCAAATTAAGATAAGATTTTGTGCAGTCAAAATCTATCTCAATTTTACCCTCTTCTCCATCATCACACCCAAGATTCGTGGTTAGATAGCTTACGATCCAATAATTGCCACACTTCGGGTACCACCCTAGTTATAAAAGAACCTGCAGAGGCTAAATCTATATCTTCTTTGGAATGATCCCAAAGTTCTCCATAGAAGAGATTTAATACAAGCCAATCAGGGAGTTTGTGATGAGGGCAATCATTTAGTAGGGTCCTCTACCTTTGATATGCGTTAACTAGACTTTCCTCTGGTCTCTACCGAAAGTTTAAAATCCATCATTGAGGGTGTCCTGGACTAAGGGGTTTTTGGGTTGCCGGTCTGCCTCTTATGGGCTGGACAAGTGGGCCGCTATGGATCCGTTTTTGGAGGGCCGAACTATAAGCGACTCCATGTTTAGGAAGGAAACCTCTAAAGCCTTGGTGTATCCTCCAAGTCAAGATAATGAAGATGGCATGTTTATTCCTTGAGGACACTTGATCACATGTAACCCTAGATATCCCTAGTGTCTACATAAACAAGAGGGTTTAGTCCGTAGAGACTAGAACCATCATCCTACTCATCTAGGGTTTAGTTCATCCGATTTGGTGGTAGATCAACTATGTAACCATCATATACACATCAACATAATCAAGCAGGATGTAGACTTTTACCTCTTCGACAGGGCCCGAACTTGGGTAAATATTGTCCCTGCGTTCACTGTTCCCCGTTGATCTAAGATCCACATATCAGGACCCCCCTACCCGAGTTCCGTCGGTTTTGACACCGACATTGGTGCTTTCATTGAGAGTTTTGATATGGGATCGTCGAAGGATTGATGGCTCGCTTAGTCATCAGCGATGGCATCCGCACCAGGGACATTTTCATCCCTGGCCAGCTCTTCGCGTTCGGCAGCATCGTTCTACATGCCAATTCGACCGGTCACCTTGGCCAGATTGACAACTTCGCCCCTGAGCAGGAAATCAGGTTTGACAACCTAGAGTACGTCGCTGACGCTCGGGGCGATCTAATCTTCACTAGGTTCTCAACCTCACCTGAGGAACCGGCAAATCCTGAAGCTTCAACTTTGGACCTTCTTCTCTACCCAACCTCCGGGTCGATCTTTACCTTAGATCCGGATTTGAGCTCGGATCCGACCTCAGAATCCAAGAACCAGGAGTCAACCCTGGCCGAGCATGCCCTCTGTGCGGTCGCACCGGAGGTTAACTTCGAAAGACTCCAGAAGATGAATCCGGCCGACCTCTCTCTATTAAATGAGAATTAGATCAGATCCAGTCAATAAGCATCGCAGATGGGCCGTATGCGGTCTACGATCGAATGGAACCGGAGGCATGCAACAGGGAATTTTATGTCCCACCCACCACCCACTTGGTAGCCACTATCGAGGTCTTAACTGATATCCTGGACTACGCCTCTGAGGAGGCCGAGGACATGGACGAGGATGTCAACGCCATGGCCTATACGACAAATTCCCCAGCATGGGAAAGTGGACTGCCGCTTCTACCTACGACGTCTACATGGTCGACACCCCCAAGGAGGACGGCGAGGATCCGGCAAGGGAGTCATCCAAACGCCTACGCCAGCGAAAGCGATCCAGGGGACGCGGAAAGGGCAGGGAAGACAACTTGAATACAGACACAAATGGAACCGAGGATGACCCTGCTCTGGATAACATGGAGGAGCTTGGTGATAATGCCACCCCCGAGCAGCACCTAGCCGCTCCCGAAGGCCACGACGACCACGGCGACTCCGAGTACCACGATGATCCCGAGGACCCTGGCGATTTCGAAGACAGCAACTACCTCCCTCTTTTAGAAGATGAGGAGAGCCTCGGAGCCGAGGATTTCATCGTCCCCAGAAGACCCGCTAGGCCAAGAACGATTCAAGCGACAACTCATAGCCACCGCTAAGCTTTAAGAGGAAGCAGAAGCAGTTGAAAGCTAAATAGGATACCCTCAACGACAGATGGACGAAAGTCCTAGCAGCCGAAGAGGGCTACGGCAATGAGCAATAGGACCAAAACAAAAACTACCCATGGCAATGTTTTCTCCCACAATTTAACGACGAGGCCCTTGAGCCCACACCCCCAAGACACACTCAGGCCAACCAGCCAGACCGACCCCCTACAGGATGGGACATGACGGCTGGAGAAGCCGAATATCCACCTGCTCCCCCTTGTCGAAGAGGCAAGGAGCCGATGCAGCTAGAAGACCCACATGATATTCGGCACGACTTAACCGCCAGAGCAGGCCAAACAATATCCATCTACGGATCTAGAGGGCGCACCCCTGCTGGACGGGACAAATACCAAGCCTGGTGCGACAGAAACAATAGAGCCCGGGAGTAGCATCGTGTCCGGATGACAGCCGATCTCCCACACGACGTGGCCCGGGTCAGGGGCGCCGCACACCCAATGTGTTTCACATACGAGGTGATGCCGCATCAGTTCCCCGAAGGGTTTAAACCCATGAACATCGAACAATATGACGGGACAACTAACCCAGCCATATGGATCGAAGACTTCCTTCTCCACATTCATATGGCCCGAGGAGACGGCCTCCATGCCATCATATATTTGCCACTAAAGCTCAAAGGACCGGCCAGGCACTGGTTGAACAGCCTCCCCGAAAACTCCATTGGGAGCTGGGAAGAGCTTGAGGATGCCTTTCAAGCTAACTTTCAAGGTACCTATGTTTGCCCTCCTGATGCCGACAACTTGAGCCACGTTGTTCAATAGCCCGGAGAGTCAGCCCGGCAATTTTGGAATCAGTTCTTGACCAAGAAAAAACAGATAGTCGACTGTCCAAATGCTAAAGCAATATCCGCTTTTAGGCACAGTACCCGGGACGAATGGCTCGCTCGCCAGCTCGGCCAAGATATGCCGAAAACAATGTCGGTTCTTACCTCTCTCATGACCCGCTTTTGCGCGAGTGAAGATAGTTGGTTAGTTCGTAGAAGCAACCACCTAGACTAACCCGGCACCTCAGAAGCCCGGGGCAAAAACGGAAAACCATGGCGCAACAAGAATAAGCGCGGCACAACGGCGCTGAAGCTGATGACATGGCAGTGAATGCCGGATTCAACAACTCCAAATCAGGACTGCGGAAGAAGCCCTCTAAAGGGAACTGATACGTCTCCAACGTATCTACTTTTCCTAATGCTTTTCCTCTTGTTTTTGACTCTAATTTACATGATTTGAATGAAACTAACCCCAGACTGACGCTGTTTTCAGCAGAACTACCATGGTGTTGTTTTTGTGCAGAAATAGAAGTTCTCAGAACGGAATGAAACTTTGCAAGGAATTTTTATACAATAAAAGAGAATTTCTGGAGCCAAGAACCACGGAGGGGGGCACCTGGGTGGGCACAACCCACCAGGGCGCGCCCGCCCTCCAGGCGCGCCCAGGTGGGTTGTCCCCACCTGGTGGCCCTGCAGACCCTGAAACTGACACTATAAAATCCTATTTTTGGAGAAAAAAATAAGGGAGAAAGAATTATCGCGTCTTGAGACGGAGCCGCCGTCACCACCTATTCTTCATCGGGAGGCCAGATCTGGAGTCCGTTTGGGGCTCCGGAGAGGGGGGTCTTCATTCTTCATCATCACCAACCGTTCTCCATCGCCAATTCAATGATGCTCCCCACCGGGAGTGAGTAATTCCTTCATAGGCTCGCTGGTCCATGAGGAGTTGGATGAGATTCATCATGTAATCTAGTTAGTTTTGTTAGGGCATGATCCCTAGTATCCACTATGTTCTTAGATTGATGTTGCTATGACTTTGCCATGTTTAATGCTTGTCACTTTGGGCCTGGGTGCCATGATTTCAGATCTGAACAGTTTATGTTATCACCATTATATCTATGTTCTAGATCCAATCTTGCGATTTATAGTCACCTACTACGTGTTATGATCCGGCAACCCCGGAGTGACAATAGTCGGGACCACTCCCGGCGATGACCGTGGTTTGAGGAGTTCATGTATTCACCGTGTGTTAATGCTTTGTTCCAGCTCTCTATTAAAAGGAGGCCTTAATATCCCTTAGTTTCCAATATGGACCCTGCTGCCACGGGAGGGTAGGACAAAAGATGTCATGCAAGTTCTTTCCATAAGCACGTATGACTATTTACAAAATACATGCCTACATTATATTTATGAATTGGAGCTAGTGTCGTATCGCCCTAGGTTATGACTGTCACATGATGAATATCATCCAATAATTTACCGATCCAATGCCTATGAATTTATCTTATATTGTTTCTGCTAAGTTACTATTGCTATTGTTGCCGTTGCACTTGCTACAAAATCACTGCTATCACTGTTACCGTCACTATTGCTGCTACTACTATTATCAAAATTATCATACTACTTTGCTACTAATCACTTTGCTGCAGATAATTAATCTCCAGGTGTGCTTGAATTGACAACTCAACTGCTAATACTTAAAATATTTTTTGGCTCCCCTTGTGTCAAATATATAAATTTGGGTTGAATACTCTACCCTCAAAAACTGTTGCAATCTCCTATACTTGTGGGTTATCAAGACCTTTTTCTGGCGTCGTTGCCGGGGAGCATTGTTATATTTGTTGAGTCACTCGGGATTATTATCAATTTATCACTATTAAGAATCTGAAGGATGCTAAGACTAAGATTTTTTCCCTCTAAGACGAGGGGAGGTAAGGAACTGCCATCTAGCTCCGCTTTAGATTCACCTTCTGTTATAAGTAAATTTGCAACACCACCACATGCTATTAATCCTGATATGTCGCAAGTTATTGATGATGCTACTTCTGCTATGGATGATGCTAGTACCTTGCTTGATGATAATGTGCCACTAGGGTAAGACAACATGATATTGTTGAAATTGATGATGAGCTTGAAACTGAAAATCTTGAAACACCAACTAGAACTAGCCCTCCTAGATATGAATTGCCTAAGGTACCGGAAGGTTATATTATGAATGAGGAGACAACTAGAGATATTCTTGCTTGTAGGGATAGAGATAATCTAGAGAAATTATTATGCAAGTATAAAGAAAAATCTCTGAATGCTAGAATGAAATATGATCCTAAGTTTGCTACTTCACCTATCTTTATTGATGATAAGGATTGTGGATCTGTCGACCCAGAGTTAATTACTTTGGTTGAATCTGATCCTTTCCATGGTTATGAAACTGAAACTGTTGTGGCACATCTTACTAAGTCGAATGGCATAGCCACCCTTTTTGCTCATGATGAGACAACTCACTATTACTATATTCTCAAATTATTTCCGTTCTCATTAAAGGGTGATGCTAAAGCTTGGTACAATTATCTTGCTCCTGGTTGTGTGCGTATTTCCTAGGATATGATTTATTACTTCTCTGAAAAATATTTCCCTGCTCATAAGAAACAAGCTGCCTTGCAGGAAATATTTAACTTTGTGCAAATTGAAGAAGAGAGTCTCCCACAAGCTTGGGGGAGGCTTCTCCAATTGCTTAATGTTTTACCTGATCATCCTCTTAAGAAAAATGAAATACTTGATATCTTCTATAATGTACTAACCGATGCTTCTAGGGACTTCCTAGATAGTTGTGCTGGTTGTGTTTTCAGGGAACGAACTATTGGACAAGCTGAGGAATTATTGAATAACATATTGAAAAATTATGATGATTGGACTCTTCCTGAACCACCGCCTAAGCCCACTCTGAAGAAGAGGGGTATCTTATATCTCAGTCCTGAAGATATGCAAGAGGCAAAGAAATCTATGAAGGAAAAAGGTATTAAAGCTGAGGATGTTAAAAATTTACCTCCTATTGAAGAAATACATGGGCTTGATACACCACCACTGCCTAAGGTGGTAGAGGTAAATTCTCTAATGAAATTTAATGATAATGATAATCCTCACAGTATGCACCCTAGCCAATGCCTTTATGAGTTTGAGAATTACATTAGAAAGCAAGATCACCTCAATGCAAATGTTATGAAACAATTGAAATATAATTCTAATATGATTGCTCACTTGAGTGACTTGTTATTTAGAATCTCAAATGATGTTAGAGGTGTGGGAAAGCATGCTTCTATGGTTCAAACTCAATTAGAACAAGTTGCTAAATCTCAAAGAGATTTGTTAGATGAAATGAACAATAACATACATGACTTTGCTGTTAGAGTAGCAACTAGGGGAGGTAAAATGACTCAGGAACCACTTTATCCTAAGGGACACCCAAAAAGAATTGAACAAGACTCTCAAAGATCTAACACTGATGCATGTAGTCCTTCTAAAAAGAAAAAGAAGAAGAAGAATGATAGGACTTTGCATGCCTCTAGTGAACCTGAAGTAGAGAAACCTCCTGATAATGATAATGAAGTCTCTATATCTGATGCTGAAACTCAACCTGGTAGTGAACACTCACCTTCTGATAATGAAAAAGATAATGATGAGGTTCATGAAAATACTCAAACAAATAATAAAGAACCAGACAATGATGTTGAGATAGAACGAGCAGCTGATCTTGATAACCCACAACCCAAGAATACAAGATATGATAAGAGAGACTTTGTTGCTAGAAAACATGGTAAAGAAAGAGAACCGTGGATTCAGAGACCTATGCCCTTTCCACCTAAGTCAACTAAAAAGAAAGACGATGAAGAATTTCAATGCTTTGCTGAAATGCTGAGGCCAGTCTTTTTGCGTACTCGCTTGACTGATATCTTGAAAATGCCTCCTTATGCAATGTACATGAAAGACATCATCACTAATAAGAGAAAAATACCGGAAGCTGAAATCTCCACCATGCTTGCTAATTATACTTTTGAAGATGGAGTACCTAAAACACTTGGAGATCCGGGAATACCAACTATACCTTGCTCCGTAAAAAGAAACTATGTGAAAACTGCTTTGCATGAATTGGGAGCTGGTGTTAGTGTTATGCCTTTCTCTTTATATAAAATACTTGATTTGAGTAAACTCACACCTACTGAAATATCTTTGCAAATGGATGACAAATCAACTGCCATACCTATTGGTATCTGTGAAGATGTGCCTGTTGTTGTTGCTAATGTTACTATTTTGACTGACTTTGTTATACTTGAGATGCCCGAGGAAGACAATATGTCGATTATCCTTGGTAGACCCTTCTTGAATACTGGAGGGGCTATTATTGATTGCAATAAAAGCAAGGTCACTTTTCATATCAATGGTAATGAGCATACAGTGCACTTTCCGAAGAAACAATTCCAAGTGAATGGTATTAATGTTATTGAGAAATCTTCGACAATCAATATTGCAAGTTTTCAACTACCTCTACCTACTATTAAAAAGAAATATGAAATGCTTATTGTTGGGGACATCCATATCCCTGTTGAGGTAACTTAGTGATTTACGAAAGTTCTTTGGTTTCATGCTAATCGAAAGTGGTTGTTAATAAGACTTGATCAACCTTATGAATGGATCATTTTTGAGAGGTATGAAGTTGATGAATTTAGTGAGCACTAACTTCTGTCCCTACCTTCTGTTTTCTGTTTTATTTAGTTAAATAAAATAAAGTGCCATGTTTTGTCTGTTTTCTGAATTTCCTGTGCAATAAAAAATGACCCAAAAATAAAAGTTCTCAGAATGCTCTGAAAATTTAATACGATTTTTTTTCTGAATATTTGAGAATTTTTGGTGCAAATAATATCAGAGGGAGGTGCACTAGGTGGGCACAACCCACCTGGGCGTGCCAGGACCCCCAGGCGTGCCCTGGTGGGTTGTGGTCCCCATGTGGCCCCCCTCACTTATCCCTTCATCCCACATTATCACCTACCTCCAGAAAAAAAATCACCATTGCTCTCTCTCTCTCTCGTGTTCTTGCTCTCAAACCCGTGGATTTCGATCTCGTTGCTCGAAGCTCCGTTTCTGAAACTGTTTTGAGGAATTGTTGCTTGGTATGTGACTCCTTCGTTTGTCCAATTAGCTTTTGCTTTAGTGGTTTATATTTTGAATAATTAGCTACTCTTGGTGTTGCTGTAGATGAGCTTGCATTTTGAATTCTTAGAGTTCTAAGTAGTTTGAATGCTTGCTACGGCCTCTATGTATCCCTATGAGTAGTTGCTACCAATTTTGTAGAGTTTTGTTGAGAAAATTTTGTGGACTAAAAATTTCAGAATTTTTGTTCATAGGAAAAACATGAGTATCTTTAGGAAGTTTGCTTCCAAGAAGAACTCCAAGGGAGTGATTGGGGAGTCATCTGATAGTGATCTCCGCACCGGGAGATTGGTGGAGCTACGGCAGTGCGAATGGCCGCATACCCCGTTCATGGAAGGGGCTGGAATCCATCAAGAGTTTGCACAATATGCTGCTAATGCCGGCCTCACCGAATTCATCGCGGCTGAATGCAGATAGTATCATCTCCTCACAAATTCCTTTGTGCAAAGTTTTAATTTTCTTCCTAGGAATAATCCCCCTGAAGTGCGGTTTAATTTATATGCAGAACCCCATCAGATACCACTTACTGAATTTTGTGAAATATGCTTGCCTCCTTCTAATGGTGGTTTGGTAGAGCCTAGGCCCGCAGAGTTTGAAAGCTTTTATCGTACTCTGATAGTGGGTGATGAGAGAGGGGTGTCGAGTATCACCGCCGCTGGCTTGCATTTTCCTGCTATTCACTATTTTGCTCTTTTCATTGCAAAATGCTTGCTTGCTAGAGAGAAGGTGGGTGCACTCAGTTCCCCAGACCTTGCCGTTTTACGTCGTGCACCAGAGGGCGACAACACTTATAGCTTAGGAGCTATTGTGGCACGTCGCCTCCACATTAATAAGTCCAAGCGTAAAATACATGGTGGTATTTACACCACTCGTTTGGCGGCTCGCTTTAATGTTCAGATACGCCTGCATGATTATCCTTTGCCCAAGGTTTACCTAGATAGCGCGGCCATGAATTACCACAAGTTTACTGTTGTCGATTATCCTAACATTCCTATTCCGTATAACCTGGTTTTCAGTGTGAGAACTCGTGATATTATTCCATTGCTTGCACCTGCTTTGTTTGATCCTATTGCCAAGGGCGGATAACGGATTATGCCTGCAGATATCATCGCCTACCGGAACAACCAGGCTGCAGCAGAGGAGGAGCCTCGGCAGTGGGAGCCACAGGTGCCCGCTCCTCAACAGTTCGACATGGGACCCCATGGTTTCTTCGACTACTGACTAATTACCAAGTTAGGCCAAAATACTAAGCTTGGGGCGAGTACGTGTTTCTCACCGACTTTACATTCATGTTCACACATTTCATTTGACGGTGTTCACACTTTTTCATTGTATTATCCATGCTTAATTTATTTTATCGCTTTCTTCTTGTGTGTTTAAAAAAACTTTGAGAAAATCCAAAAATATTTCCTGCTTCTTTTTGCTTTTTCTTTCTAGAGTAGTTACTGTAGCACTAAAAAGAAAACCCAAAAATATTTCCTTGTTCTTCTTTTGCTTGTTGGGAGCTTTCGCGTGTAAATAGTTTTTCTTGTTTTTTTGCTTTTCCCTTTTATTTGCTTCTTTCAAATATAACCAAAAACTCCAAAAATATTTCAGTGTGTTTCTCTGAACTTCTTTTCTTTTTATCGAGTTCTACCAAGGAGAAGGCCGCGATGAAAATGTTGAGTGGCTCTCATATACATTATTGTTGATCTAACAAAGAGCCTGTTTTACATTGTCTTCTCCTGTTGAATAAAATGTTTGCAGATTCCAGCTTAGTCCACGGCACTCTTGCACTATTATTATTTTCATATCACTCATTCGTGCAAGTGAAAGGCAATAATGACGACATTCAATGAACTAGCCGTGGCAGAGAGAAACGGGTATGAACTCGACTTGTTCTGTTTTTGTAGATATGTTTAACCCAGTGTCCATGATTTAGCCAGTTATGATTGAACATGTTTGGAATGACAATTAGAGATTATAGTTTCTCATGCCATGGATAAGTAGTTAGGAGTGGATAATGATTTATCTTGGATGTCAACATTGCATTAAAATGATTGTGATGTAGTATGATGATATGGTAGCCTCCTCTGAATGTTCGAGTGGCTTGACTTGGCACATGTTCATGCATGTAGTTGAATCAAAACCAACATAGCCTATATGATATTTATGTTCATGGTGTTCATATCCTACTCATGCTAGTGTCCAATGTTACTTATGCATAATGCATGTTCATGACCGTTGTTGCTCTCTAGCTGGCCGCTTCTCAACCTATTTTGCTAGCCTTCGCCTATCCTAAGTGGGAATTCTGCTTGTACATCCGAAACCTTAAACCCAAGTTATTCCTGACGAGTCCACCATACCTACCTATATGTGGTATTAACCTGCCGTCCTAAGTAAATTTGCATGTTCCATCTCTAAAAACTTCAAATAAATATCCTTTTTGTGTGCATGGATTGTTCATGGAACGACAGGAGGTAGTCGACATCTTCCATGCTAAGCGAGTTATTCTCAGGTTGAGTGTTTATTCACTCGCCATCGCACGAGAAAATGGGCGGTAATAGGGATGCCCAGTCCCAAACTGCGAAAAGAATTGATCTTTCGAATAATCAAACAAAAACTCCCAACGGAGTCATAACCTTTACTTTATCGCTTGGGAACCGCCACTAGCATGTTTAGCATGGAAGATATTGATAACAAATAGTCGTGAAGTAAACATGAAGGGTGCATGTCTCAAAATAGCATTTACCTCTGTTTTAAAAACTTGAGCTCTGGCACCTATGCAAATCACTGCTTCCCTCTGCGAAGGGACTATCTATTTACTTTTATGTTGTGTCATCACCTTCTCAAATAAGTGCCAGAACCTGAGAGCATTGCTGTCATGCTGATGCATTGTGCGTAGCTAATGTTGGGTGCATCATGACTGGATCTTTTCTACCATGAATTACAATGTTTAGTTGCTGCTTGAACTTTGGAGGTGCCTGCATTTATGTTTTGCGGTCTCAGAAAGGGCTAGCGAGATACCACTATTGTCATATTATATGATGGTTGTTTTGATAACGTGTTGCTGTTTGAGATATCTTATTATTGCTCGCTAGCTGATTATGTCATTGATATGAGTTAATATAATTTTTAAGAGTTATTGTCGACATGGTTAGTTATAATCTTGGCTGAAAACCTGGGTGCTGTTTAAGCCTATTTATGCAAACAAGAGCAAAAGAGTTCATAAAAGTTTTTCCTTTTCACTTTCAGTTTATCAACTGAATTGCTTGAGGACAAGCAAAACTTTAACTTGGGGGACTTGATACGTCTCCAATGTATCTACTTTTCCTAACACTTTTCCTCTTGTTTTGGACTCTAATTTGCATGATTTGAATGAAACTAACCCCGTACTGACGCTGTTTTCAGCAGAACTACCATGGTGTTGTTTTTGTGCAGAAATTAAAGTCCTCGAAATGGAATGAAACTTTGCGAGGACTTTTTATACAATAAAAGAGAATTTCTGGAGCCAAGAACCACCGGAGGGGGGCACCTGGGTGGGCACAACCCACCAGGGCGAGCCCCCCTCCAAGCACGCCCAGATGGGTTGTCCCCACCTGGTGGACCTGCAGACCCTGCACCGATGCTATAAAATCCTATTTTTGAAGAGAAAAATCAGGGAGAAAGAATTATCGCATTCCACAAGACGGGGCTGCCGTCACCTCTTGTTCTTCATCGGGAGGCCAGATCTGGAGTCCGTTTGGGGGTACGGAGAGGGGGATCTTCGTTCTTCGTCATCACCAACCCTTCTCCATCGCAAATTCCATGATGCTCCCCACCGGGAGTGAGTAAATCCTCCGTAGGCTTGCTGGTCGGTGAGGAGTTGGACGAGATTCATCATGTAATCTAGTTAGTTTTGTTAGGGCATGATCCCTAGTATCCACTATGTTCTGAGATTGATGTTGTTATGACTTTGCGATGCTTAATGCTTGTCACTTTGGGCCCGGGTGCCATGATTTCAGATCTGGACCATTTATGTAATCACCATTATATCTATGTTCTAGATCCGATCTTGCAAGTCATAGTCACCTACTATGTGTTATGATCCGGCAACCCCGGAGTGACAATAGTCGGGACCACTCCCGGCGATGACCGTGGTTTGAGGAGTTCATGTATTCACCGTGTGTTAATGCTTTGTTCCAGCTCTCTATTAAAAGGAGGCCGTAATATCCCTTCGTTTCCAATATGGACCCTGCTGCCATGGGAGGGTATGAAAAAAGATGTCATGCATGTTCTTTCCATAAGCACGTATGACTATTTACGGAATACATGCCTACATTATATTTATGAACTGGAGCTAGTGCCGTATCGCCCTAGGTTATGCCTGTCACATGATGAATATCATGCAACAAATTACCGATCCAATGCCTACGAATTTATCTTATATTGTTTCTGCTATGTTACTATTGCTATCGTTACCGTTGCACCTGCTACAAAATCACTGCTATCACTGTTACCATCACTATTGCTGCTGCTACTATTATCAATATTATCATACTACTTTGCTACTGATCACTTTGTTGCAGATAATTAATCTCCAGGTGTGGTTGAATTGACAACTTAGCTGCTAATACTTACAAATATTCTTTGGCTCCCCTTGTGTCGAATCTATAAATTTGGGTTGAATACTCTACCCTCAAAAACTGTTGCGATCCCCTATACTTGTGGGTTATCAGGAACCGAGATGGCCCTACCACATTACACTGGTGCGTGTCGGTCCTAAACTAACGGTTTTAACCCCTTTCCACGACGGCATCTGGAACCGTCGCCAAGTGAGTGTTGGCGATTGGGGGGTCCTTCCCACACGACCCAGAAACCGTCGGGGATATGCCCTCCTGGCACACACGTTCGGCAAAATGAGGTCGTGTGCGACCGGCGAGCGCGCAAATATGGAAATACATACAGTATAGCTAAAAAATACAATTATACGGTGAAATTGTTTCCGGTCGCAAGTACATCCCACACAGTCAGTCCCCGCTAAAAGTTTCCGTTCGTATGTACATCCCACACAGTAGCTCCAAGGAAAACGTTTGCGCAAGGTGGCGTAACGCAAACAGTTTTGAAGAGAATGTCATGTGTGATTGTTCATTGATCCAACACGGTTTATTCCTAGAAACTGTGTGCGTTGCCTGAGGTCATCGCCCACGGTGGTTTCTCATTAACCGTTTGCAATAGGAAAACCCAATTAGCAAGCTAATTGGCCAATTAGCGGGCTAATTGGCCTATTATTAATAATCCATTTACTAATCTAATTGACATTCATATTAAGAACATAATATATTCCATTTCCATATTAAGGAAGCAGGATTTCATAATTGAAATACATCAGAGTACAACATGATATAGCTTCAGCACTCAGCTACCCCATTACACAACTGCACCAGCAGCAAGTTTCACATACAACATCTAGAACCTTTCAAAATTAGCATCTTAGACGGTACATAGAGAGATGCATCTCATCTGGAAAACTGCTGAAGTGGAAGGTGAATATTGAGCCTTCATTCATGTTGAAGGTCTTTGCAACTTTAGGCCAGTGCCTGTGGATGATTGACCGTCCATCCTTCGACCTCTTCAGGAACACTTCAATATTGAACCGTGGGTGTTGTATGAAAACTTTCCTCGCCTCCTGACCAAAGAGGTGGTTTGAGAAGTAATCATCAATGAAGCCTGAAAACAAGGATGTGCATAAATATCTTCTCTATATTGGAAATGGGGCAAAGGAATACAAGAAGGCAAGGTATAATAGTTAGTACCATCTTGTAAACCTCAGTGCTTCCCATTGTTTCCCTGCAACACATATAAGGTAGTTAGTCATCAGGTTAAGTAAGGGTTCGCATGCTATCAGTAAAATATGTTGATGATAAAGAAGCACATTGCAGATTTATCCGATTAATTCAAGCCACATGGAAAACCCATTTATCCAAACCAAGCATGATTAAGAACTAGGAAATATAGCACTCTGATATGTTTCTCATGTATTAAGTGCAGCGAAATTTGATTTATTCCTCACATGGTATACAATAACAGAATGCAGCAACAACAATTGAACACCGCATTGCTTAATTGAACCAAGCAGTTAACTAAACACCACAACAAATGAACCAAACGTTAACCGAGCACCACATTGCACAATATAACATACTCCTAATAGAACATAAGACAGTTAACCAAACCAAGCATGCTTAACAACTTGGAAATATAGCAATTGTATTTGTTTATCATGTATTTAGTACAGCCAAATTCGATTTATTCCTCACATGGTATACAATAACAGAATGCAGCCACAACAATTGAACATCGCATTGCAGAATTGAACCAAGCAGTTAACTATACACCATAACAAGTGAACCAAGCCACAACAAATGAACCAAGCAGTTAAGTAAACACCAATTGAACAATATAACATACTCCTAATAGAAGATCAGACAGTTAACCAAACCAAGCATGCTTAACAACTTGGAAATATTGCACCCTGAAGCACTGGCGGAGCTACGTGCATGGCTGCAGGGGCCGTGCCCCCCCCAGCTTGGATGAATTTAGTGAAGGAAATTCATATAGTGAGTTTTATATTAGAAAAATAGAGCTTTTGCCCTCATTAGAAACTGTATTTTCTCATTGGCCCCCCCAATCAATCTTGTCTAGCTCCGCCACTGCCCTGAAGAATTGAACATCACATTTGCAGAATTGAACCAAGAAGTTAATTGAACACCACATTGCATGACATATAGAACATATACACTATAGCAGAAGATTGCA
Source organism: Triticum aestivum (assembly GCF_018294505.1). Classification (NCBI taxonomy): domain Eukaryota; kingdom Viridiplantae; phylum Streptophyta; class Magnoliopsida; order Poales; family Poaceae; genus Triticum; species Triticum aestivum. Next base: position 254,145,156 of record NC_057796.1, read on the forward strand.
TGGTAAAAGTAGATAGCACAATTCACTAGAATTTGTTAAGGAAAGGCAGTAGCTAGCAAACTGAACATGGGTCCTTATAGTGAGCTAATAAGACAAGCTACTCCTCATTGTCGGAGATATCGATGATGATTGGCTCCTTGGACATGGAAGAGGGTGAGGCCTCCGCATCGTGGGTGCCCTCCTTGTAGTGGTGAGTTACCTGAGCTGGTCCAGGCACCAACCTACTGGCTCTCGAGATGAGGTAAGCACGTGCACGCTGAGAAAACACCTCGTAGTCTTTGTCGAAGGCACCGACGGTGGCCTCGAGAAAACGCCATGAACTGTCATTTAAAGCAGCCAACCATGTCGTGGCGTCGGCGCACGAGGCATCAACGGTGGCCTCGATGGCGAGGTGCTCCTCCAAGATCCAGGGGACGGCACGAATGGCAGCCGTCGCGACCTCATCCGCGCGTGCGGTCGCGATTTGCTTCTCCGCTGCCAAAGGCTCCTTGAGGTCTTGGCTATACTGCGTGCACCATGGCTTAGGCCGGCGCTTATTTGGTGGAGGGGTCGGTGATTTGGGTGGAAGGTGTCGCGCTCGCACCGGCGGTCGGGCCATGTGGGATGTGGAAGGAGGAGGAGTATGTGGGTCGGGTGTGGATTACCTTCCTGGATAGGCGAGGCCGAGCAGCGTGAAGGAGGGTCGCCGGCGAGGAGGCGGCGGCGTTGTAAGCAAGGAGTGAAGGTTTCAACTTGGAAAGGAAGGCGGAAAGAGGGGAAATGTGGCTTTTGGTAGGGAGGGGACGGGGAGGTAGATATTTCCGCGGAAGCCGAAAATTTGGAATAGCTTCAGCCAAAAAACTGGCATGCAAAGTGTCATCAGACACGGTCCCTTATGCAGACATGATCCGACGATGTTTTGTGTTGCATCTCACACGGTTGGTTATAATAAACTGTGTGGGATCTACTTGACTTTTGGTCTTGATTTGAATTACATAATGGGGTCACACCGGCCATGGACGGTGTTTGAATTGCTAGACCTTTTATCTGGAGTGATCATAAAAGAATTGCAATTATTCAGGGTTCGTTTGGACATTTTTATGCATTAAGTGAGTTTTCAATGCATTTATGTGCATAATTTAAATTTGAACTACATGAACATGCTCCAGTGCATATAAATTCGTGGAAAAATAAAATCTTTGTCCTTGGGTGCATGCTTGGGTCCCATGCAGGAAATGGGAATGAATTTCAAACACCATGGCACCGTTGATTGCCGGCAAATCAGTGAGATGCCTGGTTTTTAAATTCTAGTAAATCCAAAACTCGTCTGAAATTCATGAAACTTGGCATGCTATCATGGAGCGGCATCAACATGCCATGGTACAACTTTTGTCCCATTTGGGGCAGGTTTGGGTATATGCTTCTCACAAACCGGAGCTTCTCACAACAAGCATGATGGTTTTCGGTAGGGAACATCCCACCTTTGGGGACGAAACAATATCCATTGCCTCTTATTGCTTTCAAGTTTTTTTTCTCGTGTCAACATAGAACAACAGGAGTGTTGTGTGAATTTTTGTGATTTTTTGGGGTTCGTTTGGACATTTTTATGCATTAACTGAGTTTTCAATGCACCTATGTGCATAATTTGAATTTGAACTACATGCGCATGCTCAAGTGCATATAAATTCATTGAAAAATCAAATATTTGTCGATGGGTGCATGCTTAGGTCCCATGCAAGAACTGGGAATGAATTTCAAACACCATGGCACCGTTGATTGCCGACAAAACAGTGAGATGCCTGGTTTTTAAATTCTAGTAAATCCAAAACTCGTCTGAAATTCATGAAACTTGGCATGCTATCATGGAGCGGCATCAACATGCCGTGGTACAAATTTTGTCCCATTTGGGGCAGGTTTGGGTATATGCTTCTCACAAACCGGAGCTTCTCACAACAAGCATGATGGTTTTCGGTAGGGAACGTCCCACTGTAGCGACCAGACCTCAAATGGTCTGTGCTGCTGTGCACCAGTGTCATCCCTGGATCAGTAATGCTGACACGCACAGTAAAAATGGAGGATTTATAACAGAGTAGCAATCACACACTTATTACATCGAATAACTCCGAAGAGTTTAAGTATGATAAACATGGCTTAAGGCCATCTAATAACGATAACAGCGGAAGACTTGGAAGATATGTGAGTCCATCAACTCCAGCGGCATCACTGAGTATAAGACCACGACCTAAGGCACCTTACTCGTCGTCTGAAAAGTCTGCAACATGAAACGTTGCAGCCCGAAAACGGGTCAGCACATAGAATATGCTGGCAATGTAACACATAGAGAATAATGAACAATAACAATGCTATACTACATGCATATATGGCTGGTGGAAAGCTCTATGGTTACAGTTTTTGCGAAAAGCCAATTTTATCCTACTTCAAAGGAATAAATTTTATTTAACTATCATGGTGGTTGTGAAACATTGAGATGGTTGACAGCATCTCAATCCCAATTAAAAGTCATCAATAACCCAACAAAATTAATTAGAAGTAACATAGTGATGAGATTCACATGATAATCCAAGTACTAGATACTCAAGTTGTCCTTAACCGGGGACACGGCTAACCATGATTAGTTTGTACACTCTGCAGAGGTTTGTGCACTTTTCCCCACAAGACTTGATTTCCTCCGTTGGATTACTCGCACTACATGGTGTTTGAGTGACGGATGACCAAGACACAGTCTTTCAGAAGTGTTTGCACCTTACGTATGGGTAGACAGTTACACCTACTTTCCCCTACATCTGCTAGTCTACCACTGTAAGAGTTCACACAACTTAGTCAACTATGCTAGAGCCCATAATAGCTTGCGGCTGCACACGGAAGTTTCTAGCATGAATAATCTCATGATCCCTTTGAACCTGGCTGGCGGTCCAAAAGAAAAACAGGCAATCCTGGAATACCCAGGTACCTCAATCCACCCAGATGTGAGTTTAAGTTGCCACCTTAAGTAAACCATTAATTAACAATCTCACATCTGTCATGAATTTCACTCAAACCCAATCCACGTCTACGAGCATAGCATGGCAATAATAAGAGCAACGTAGAAGTAACTCCCAAGGGTTTGATAATAAAACAGGTAATAGGTACTACCTCAACTACTTCCCAATACCCACAATTTAATTAGATCCTAGTCATGCAAGTGTTTGAGGAAAACAGATCTAATGCAATAAAACTGGGTATGAACGGGATATGATCAAAGTGTTACTTGCCTTGCTGATGATCCGCAAAACCTAGCGATTCGAAGTAACAAGCGGCACACTCCGGGTACTCTATCGCAAACAAACAAGCATACAATCAGTACTCATCTAATGCACAGGTAAAACTCAAATGAAAGATCCGACCAGAAAGTTCAACTTAAGAACTCCGGTTTGCAAAAAGAATCAACTCGAAAGAAGCAACGAAAGTCAAACGGCGAAAGAAAGAAACTTCGTTTGCTAATCTGGATCTAGGTAAAATTTTGCTGTAGCAAAAACTTGTTTGAGTAGGTTAAACGGAAAGAGAATTTCGAGACGAAACTCTAGGCGCTTGAATCGCCTGATTCCGATAAACGAGCGAGAAGTTAAACAGGATTGAAGATTCGATCAGAAATCGAATCTGAGATAATCGCAGAAAAATCCGACGAAAAAGAAAAACGGACGAACGGTTAAAGAACGGACGTTCGTTAACAGAGAAAAACCGACGAACGCGTTCGTTAAAACGAACGGTTCGGTGAACGCTCGCAAAATAATAATAAAAACCGATCTAGGGTTTTTTTTAAACGAAGGGTTTTTTTAAACGAAAACCGGCAAAGTCAACGGGCGGCGGGCAGTACCTCGTCGGGCTCCGGCGAGGGGCTCCGGCGGGGCGGCGAACTCGGGCGGCGGGGTGCGGGGCTCGGCGAGGGGCGGGCTCGGCGAGGGCGGCGGCTCCCGGC